>NC_133621.1:160799176-161099176 GCF_048593235.1 Sminthopsis crassicaudata
CAGAAAGAGATGGAGGAGGAAACCAGGAATATGTGTTGTTTATGAAGCCAACTGGATTGGATAGGCTCAGAACTTTGTCTGGAAGTTGCAACAAAACAAAATTCAAGTATGTATATGGAAAAACTTGCACATTAAGAAATGTAGAAAGAGTAAATGGGCTGCTAAGTGGGCAATTTGCCATCAGTAAAGATCTTGGAACAGAACTTAGATGACCACTTGCCAGAATTACTCTAGAGAAGATTCTTAATTAGTTACAGATTATGACTAAAATGTTTTTGTCCCTGCATCCTTCAAAATTTTCTGCTTTTATGATAGGAGAATTTAATTTGATTTCTTAGTTGTAGCAATTGCTTTTCTAATTCTTGTTTCTATATTTTAGATTCTTTCTTTCATCAATGTCATTTAAATTATTAAATTGTATATTTTGCATATTTATATATGTGTGTGTGTGAAATTTAAACTATTAAACTGCTGATGTGTTATTAATACTATTTAAGTTATTGAGGTTATGGGCTGATTTTTTTTGTTTTTGTTTTTTTCCTGCCCAAACTACTTCTCTTTTCTGTTAGTTTTTCTTCCAAACAAATTCACTAGGTGGCAGTGAACAATGGGAGAAAAGATTCTAATGCTTAAGGGAATTCAAGCAAAGTAGTTTGCTAGTCCAGGGAATTGAATAACTCTGAAAGTCTATTCCTATTGTCACAGATGATGAATAAAATTATTAATCTAAACTAAAATATAGTTTGGGTTATTATATTCCTGGATTCCCATGTTGAGGATCATCAGATCCTCTCCTATAATGGTTTTCATCATCCCTACTCTGTTTGCATAGAACCATATTTATATGATTGACCTCATCAGAGATTTTTTTTTACTTCTTGTCAACACAACAGCTTGATCTTTTGATGACAATTGTAAACCAAACTATGTCAACTTAATAATAATGCTTATCACAACAGTTAGAATAAGTGCTGGGGTATCTAGGCTGCCGCATTTATTTTCCAGTACAACTGATTACTAGTTTCTCTTTGAAGCCCAAAACTTACTTTTTCTAGTATCTCAGTAAAGTAAAGCACAAAGTAAAAAAATGAATTTTATACCATCTCTTTTCCAGCTCATTAATATTAAAAAGAAAAATATCAGGATGTCAAGGAACAGGGTGCTGATGCAATTTTACAAAAGTGCTACCAAAATTGAACTAGTTTAGTCTTTATAAATGTCCATCACTGAACCTCAGTTGTGCCCTCGTTTTTATTTCCTTTCAACATTTATGACAGGGACAGTTTTCAACCTTTTATAGTCTACTGAAAACCTAATCTTACCATCAACTTCTTTACTCTTAGGGAATAATGTCACTTTTTATTTATTTTTTATGTTTTTAAAGTTTATTAATTAACTTTATAAGCCCTTATCTCTTCCTTTTAATTCCCCCTGATTGAATAATAAAATAGAATAAGAAGATTTTCATAATAAATGTGTATGATTTAACATATTCCCACATTGACAATGTCCAAAATTTTATGTCTCATTCTGCATTTTAAGTTTACCATTTTTATGGTAGGAAGTGTATATGGAGTGTTTCATTTGCCATTTCACTAGTCAGAAATCTAAGGTATTTTAAAGCAATTTTTATTTATGTTATGGTCATTGTGTAAATAGTTTTCTTCTCATTTTGTTCTATATTAAATCAGAGATATTTAATTTGCCCTGAAACTGTTCATTTTGTCATTTCTTGGGGCACAATAATATTTCATCATATTCCACAATTTGTTCAGCTATTTCCTAGTAGATGTTCATTGCATTAGTTTTCAGTTAACTACTACAAAAAGAGTTGCTATAAATCTTTTCATACATATATATCCTTTGTCTATTTATTTGACCTCTTTAACTTATAGGCCTAGTAGTAATAGAGCTGGGTCAAAGAGTATGCAGAGTTTAAATTTAGGTGAATAGTTTCAAGTACTTTTCAGAATGACTATACTAAATCACAACTCTACTACACAGTTTATCAGTGTAACTGTTTTTTCATAGGCCTTCTAACATTTGACATTTTCCTCTTTTTATCTTTACCAGTCTTATAAGTATGAGGTAAAATGTAGGAGCTCTTTAATTTGCATTTCTTCAGTTATTAATTGTTTTTTTATATATTATTGATAGCCTTTCTTTAAAAGCTGCCTGTCCTTATTCTTTTACCATTTGTCAGTTGGGAAATAGTTTTTATTCTTATCAATAACTCTTTTTGACCCTATTTGAGGTTTTCTTGTCAGAGACACTGAAGTAGTTTTCCATTTCCTTCTCCAGCTCATTTTACAGATGAGGAAACTGAGGCAAACAGGGTTAAACAACTTGCCCAAGGTAACACAACTAGAAAGAGGCCAGATTTGAACTCAAGAACTCAAGAAGATGAGTTGTCCTGATTCAGCTCCATTCCATCACCTAGTTGTCCCTCTCCTTGCCTAAACTTTTCTTTATGGGTCAGTTCATCAGATCCACCAAAAAAATGGTCAATACCTCCTCTCTGCCCCTAACTGCTTTCCTCTTACTCTCTATTGTTTTAGTCTCTCCTATTATTCTGAACTGAGTATCGTGGTCTCTCATTATTCATCACTGGTTTATCTTCTTTATAAGAGCAAAGCTAACACCAACTGCATGTTTGCAGTTATTTAAACAGTCTTTGTCAAGTTATTTGATATCCCTGGATCTTGCAATATAAGGATAATAACAACTGCACTACCTTTCCCATAAGCCATCTGTGAGGATCTGATAAGGTAATATGACTTTGTAACCACACAATGCTATATAAATGTAAGCTTTCATTGTTTTTAGAAATAGGTAATTCTCATACTCAGCTCATTGTTTTCAAACAATAATTTTTCAGAAATAGGACAGGTAGTAATTATTTTAATGGTGCAACAGAAATACTTATGCTAAAGGAATTTCCTGTCTGATAACTTTTGTTGTTGTTGATTTTAAAGTAAAAATACTTTTATTATTTCATGAAATAAAAAATGAACTGCATCTTCCATAACATGTACTACTTATGTGAATTATTTGGGGAATCATCCACCATTAGGAAAAAGGTTCACTTTCTTTGTCTCCCTCTTTTCTTATCTCTCCTCTGTTGCTGATTGCTTATGTATCTGCTTCTTGCTGATTGCTTTATGTATCTATCTGCTTCTTTCTCTCTCTATCTGCTATTAGTCTCATATATCCTTGGGTTGTTTTGGTTTGTTTGTTTCTCTGTGTCTCTCTGTTTCACTCTGTGGTTTCTTTGTCTGTCTGTCTCTGTCTATCTCTGTCTCTGCCTCTTTCTGTCTCTGTTTTCCTTCCCTCCCTCCCTCCTCCTCCTCCTCCTCCTCCTCCTCCTCCTCCTCCTCCTCCTCCTCCTCCTCCTCCTCCTCCTCCTCCTCCTCCTCCTCCTCCTCCTCCTCCTCCTCCTCCTCCTCCTCCTCCTCCTTCTTCTTCTTCTTCTTCTTCTTCTTCTTCTTCTTCTTCTTCTTCTTCTTCTTCTTCTTCTTCTTCTTCTTCTTCTTCTTCTTCTTCTCTCTCCCCTGTCCCTCACTCTCTTTTTTCCTCCCTCCTTTCCTCCTTCACTCTCTTTCCTCTCTCTCTCTCTCTCTCTCTCTCTCTCTCTCTCTCTCTCTCTCTCTCTCTCTCTCTCTCTCTCTCTCTCTTTCTCTCTTTCTCTCTCTCTTCTTGGTCCCTCCTTCCCTCTCTGTCTCTCACACACCCTTTCTCTCCATTTTATTCAAATAAAGGATGTAACATGTGATTATATCCTGAAATATTAGAAGTCAGTTATTCTTGAGTTACCTTAACTAACCCATGTCCCATTTTCTCTTAGACCACAGGAAAATTTTAAAATTATTCTTTTCTCTTTTTTGAGAGGGGAAACTTTTGCAACTAGTACCTCCTTTCTCTGCATTAGTCTTCAAGACAAAGAAAGGAGATATCCACTCACTAGAATTTATAAGTTTCCAAAATTGCATAATTTTTCTGGTGGTCACAATATAAAATATGCAAAAAATAAGATTATAAATTTAAAGTATTTCATGAGAGTTAAGAATAACTTTCTATAGTACTTTGAAGATTACAAAGCACATTCTTCACAGTGATTCAGTGAGGTGAAAATTAAAGATATTATTCCCATTTTACTGATGAGAAAGCTGTGGCTCAGTCTAAAAACCTTCATTAAATAATAGAGTTAAGAGGATGTATAGAAAGCATCTTTTCCAACACAGTTTCAGTACTCAAATGAGCTTAGAAAAATCATAAAACTTGGAAAAACTCCTTTACTTCACAGGCTTTAGTTTTCTCAACTGTAAAATGAAATTTGGGCTAGATAACCCTTTTAGCCCTGTGATCCATATCAGAAAATGAATCCTCTCAATGTCATTCCCCATGAGAGAGAGTTTCTGCTTGAAGAACGGCAGTGATAGGGACCTCAGTACCTTTTAAGGCAGCTTATAATGTTTCTGGCAGCTTTATTTTTTTAGGAAGTTTTTCTTTAAATTAAGCCAGAAAGTATCTTCTTGAGACCACAAAAATAAGTCTGATTTACCTCCTGTATGATCATTCCTCAAATATATGTTTGCAACTCCCATGTTCTTCCTAAAGAATTAAAACATCTAGAACAGTTAGATGGCACAATGATAAAGCACCTGCCCTAGAGTCAGGAGATTCTAAGTTCAAATATGGCCTCAGACACCTAAAACTTCTTAGCTATGTGACCTTGGGTAAATCACTTAATCTCAATTTCTTCACCAAGAAAAGATTAAAATATTCTTAATTTTTCTCAACCACTTTTCATATGCCATTGATGTTCAGTCTCCTTACCATGAGCATACTACAGTTGATCAATATCTTTCTTCAAACGTAATTCCTAGAACTAAAAGCAATATTCCAGGTGTGTATGAGCAAGATCATTCCCTCCCCATCTTGGATGTTGTACCTCTATCAATGCTGCTTAAAATCAAGTTTGCTTTTTAATTTTTATTCTGTTTTGATTTCCATTGTCACACTGATGATTTACAAATTCAATGTAAATCATCAGTGTGACAATGGAAATCAAAACAGAAATTTTTGTAGTAGCTAGCTCAGTAGCTAGACTTGGGTTCAGAAAGACCCCAAGATAATCTTGGGGATATAAAATGGAGATAATCTTAGCACCTAACTCCCAGGGTTCAGGTAAGGATCAAATTAGAAGATTATATAAAGTATTTTAGCTATCATTACCAATGCTTCCTCTAGAATGAACGCTTATTTCTCATTTAAACAATTTGTTTTCCTACAGGAAAAGTGAATACCTTGAGAAATTTACAATCTTGAAACCATAAGCATCGTTCATCTTTACGGTGTGGAAATAGCACAGATGTTTTCATGCAAAGAGTTCCCCAACATGCTCTGGTACAAAACGTGCCATTTTCCTAGCTTAGTTACTGAACATAATAATACTCACTGATGTATCCTCTGAGAATTTCATATTCAGTTGACCTGTTCTTGTCAGTGAGAAAAGAAGAGGTCAAATATTTACTTGAAGGATGGGTTTTGCAGGGATTTTTTTTTGTGTAGGTTTTTGTTTTTAGCAGGAAGGGTTGGGTTCTACATTTTGTTTTTTATTCTTCTGGCTCTGCAAGTATTTCACATAAGAAAGCTAACTGATCTCATCTAAAAAATGAATAGTTTTGTTCTCCCTACCAAGGTCAAGCTCTGGTGTTCCCTTACAATATTTCTGTGAAGTAGAAATAGAGTCACTGTATTATGGCACTAGGTCACACTTCCCTACAGGGCTATTGAGTACTAGCCAGAAGCTTGTGGGTAACCTTATAGTCCTTATACTTTAAGAATGGAAGGGTGTAGCATTGCCTCCCTGGAAACAATGGCTAGTGGCTTGGTCTCATGACTGGTCTATTGTGAAGTTGGTCCAACTCTTTGGAATGCATTGAGCATTTAGTTGATCAGAAGGATTTTTTACTACATCTTTAAAGTTGAATGTGTAGCATTTCCCCAGGAGAGAGGTTTCTAGTTCCTTTGGCTTTTTTTTAGAGAAGAGAAAGAGAGGTGGGATAGAGAGGTGAGAAACAGAGAGACAGAGAGAGACAGAGAGAGAAGAGAGGGTGTGATTAGGGGAAGAGTAGGGCAAGGGATAGGAGTATGGAAGGGAATAGTGAGGTGGTTGTTCTCTGCTGAAAACTTGATGCTCTAGTTCTAATAAAGTGATCATTATGAAAGCCTAAAGCTTTACTGATGTATCTGAGACATTATTGAAAACCCAGAAGGCGTGCATGGGAGAGGGAGAAAGTGTCCCTGTTCCCAGCATGCTGATTTGTTTTTCCTACAGCAGGTGATAGCATGTGATTGAGGGAGCCTGATTTCTCTGGGAACTGTGATGACAATCAGACTCCAGCACTGTGAATGGAAGCTGGCGTGGGTCAAGGTCCTAACCTGATAGAAAATGAATAACAAGTAGAGTGAATGTCTGCCAACAGAAAGTACAGAACATCCTCCCTGTGAAACTGGAGACTCCAGAGAACTACTCTAAGAGGCTGGTGGGAAAATAGGAAAGAGAGAAAAATGTCTTTTGTGATAATCAAATCAACTAGGAAACTAAATGGCATATGAAAGTACAGGTGAATTTCAGGAGGAAAAGCAGAGAAGTTTTAAAGTGTGCAGAGGATGGACAGGGAAATAGATAATACTTGTATCCAGAGTTAAAATGAGGATTTGAAAAATGAATGATTCCACTCTAATTCTCTAACAATTAAGGGTTCAGCCTCCAGTTTTTAATTATAAACTTTCCCCATTTAACAGATAATGTCATTTAGCAGTCAGTAACAAGTATTTACCAAGTGCCTATGGGAAATATACCTATGTTTGGGAGTTCATATTAAAGAAAAGTTATGGAATCCCCAATCCCTATACATAAATGCAATCATTTACTAACCTTAGGCTTAAGGAAACAGGTGAAGAGAAACTAAACTAATTGGTTAGATAATAAAGAGGACTAATCAAAGGACAATTGTGTATTTGTATGTAACATGTAATGAAAAATGTCCTAGTCAAGGGCAGCATACTAAACTCAAAGAATACTGAATCCATCAGTATGGTAAATCCTTCATACTCACTTTGAAAAATCTCCTTATCCAAGATAAAGAATAATTCATTTTTAAAAAACCCCTCAATTAAATAATTGTTAATTTTTAAATTATATCTAATGGAATCTCAAAATTTTATATAAAATTCTCTTTTCTCTTTTTTGAAGTATTTTGAAAAGTTTATGTATATTGATATTTAGTTTCATAATGAAAACTGAAATTTTATGGTAAAAAAAAAATCTCACATGGGTGCATAACCTGATCTTTTGTCAGGCCCTGATCTTTCTTTTCATAATGTCTGACTCATCTTCATTTATTTCTTTGAGGATATGCCACTTCTTGCTTTTTTAGTTTATCATTTATAATTTATTATAGTCTATTATACCCACCATGTAAATCTCTGTTGGTCCGAGGAAAACCAATAATTTCAATTCTTTGAAAATTGTAAATAATAATAATAATAATAACATTCTTCTAGGACATGTCTTAGATTCAATATAAATTCAGCTCAAATTCATATGACTTTTACTCTGATAATGATAATTAATGTTTTTACTCACTACCACCAAAGTCTTACTCTAACTCTTACTCATCATTATATGAAAAAGAACCTGGTTATCAAAGGCCTTATCACACAGGGTACAAATGTGTACCCTGTATGATAAATAGTACAAATTTGTACTATCAAATCAGAAAGCCTTCAAGTAATGGCAAAGTGATGCATGGTATGTCTATCAAGCAAGGATAAGCATAGCTAATTTCTTACTAAATATTTGTTCCCTTTTCTTCCCTTCCCTTTATTTCTCTTATTCCTGCTAAGCTCTAGACCAGCTACGTTTGGCCCGTATCAGTACAGGAAATGTGTATATTAATAACATTACAGATCACTGAAGTATTTGAAAATTAAGGAAATTTATTGATGATCTTGGGGCAGTGCCAGACCTTAAATAACAAAACATTCCATTTAACTGAGCATTTATTAACCCTAGAAGGGCCAGGCACATTAACTCATGCAAAATTTTCTTGATCCTTTGAAATATATTTGAATTTTTTTCCTAGTGTTTTAAGCATCTACAATGTATCAGGAAGAAGGATACTAATATAAAAATGGATAGATATCTTGTGGATAATTTATGGAAGGATCCAAACAAGAGTCTCACAAGATGAGATGGTATGGATGGTTGGGTTTGTATCTCTGTCGTGGAAAGTGTAACTATATCAGTGAGATCACAGATCTACTTAAGTATAAGAGAAAAACTCACATTTATTAGCAAAATATATTTTGAGGGAATGATTTCATGTTTTTCACAGGCTGTGTATGTACACACACACACACACACACACACACACACACACACACACACCTGTGTTTATAATGGTGAGGAAGGACCCTTTCAGAGAGACTTGATGAAAAAACTTATTTGGTATTATATAGAAGTTGAAAAAAGAAGTGAAAGAAAGAAGAAGAAGAAAGTTTCTCTCTTAATTGTCAGTTTTCTAATTGAAATGTCAGAAATCACATTTATATGCATTCAAAAAGAAATATAATGAAGACAGGGCAAATAAGGAAGATAAGGCAATTGAACTGTAAGTCTTACAAAGCTTGAATTACTACCAATGGTTCTGATAAGAAGCCTGGTCCCTTTCCCATTCAGGTTTGCTGGCAACTAGTACATAAAATCTGTGAGAGGTATAACTTCACAGGAGAGGTGCACCATTACACTGTAGATTTACAGAGCTGGCAAAACTTATCTGGGTCAAAACACTATGTCTGAGAGGCTCTGTGTTCCTGATGGGTTTTCCTCAGTGGCTTTATTTGTGTTTCTTTTATTGTGTGAATCCTTGTAAACCTTTTGAGCTGGGCCATGTTGTAAATGACTTAAGTTCTTTGCCACAGGGATTACTGAAATATTTGACAATATGGCCTCTCTTAAAAGGTCAACAACATGGCAATTCTTGATAATACCTTTTGAACCTTTCATGGGTGTGCTGGTAAATATTTACCAATCAGCTTTCTAAAATAAATTGTAGCTTTAAAAAAAGATTTAATCTTCCTTATTAAAGTGTCTTCATCACTTTATTAACTTTAGGTAATCAATAAGAAAATAAATCAAATCTTAATTTGTAGAATTTATCAATTTCTGAGATATAAATACAATGAAAATATAAATTTTAATTATGCAAGCTCAGATGAGCTCCTTTCAGCTACTCTTTCATTTCCTAGTCTTTCATTTGTGCCTTTATCAGAGTTTGGGGGACTTTGGGACTCAAAGATCATGAAAGGTTGATCAGCATTTCAGATATCAGATCGTCATAGTGTAAGCACAGTTCAACATAATCACTTTTAACTCTTGATTTGTATAAAACCATGTGGGCCAGATTTGGCTCCATAGTTTGTTGATCCTTGTAATAGAGTTATATAGAATCAAAATGAGTTAGCTTCAGATCCTACCTCTTAATATTTAACTTACATGACTCTAGGCAAATCATTTACCATCTCTAAAAACTCAGTATTTTTATCTGTGACCTATAGGGGTTAACTGTGATATACTCAAATCCATGATTCTGTGATAGCCCCTAACTCAGATCACTTTAACTCTGAGCTTGCTAGAGTTCTCACACATCCACGTTGACAGGAGTACAGACCAATTGTGAATATAAATAATTGAATGGAATATTCTGAATCTTGCCTGCATATCCCTTTCTCTCCAGTCACAGATCCAGTACTATGCTCCAAGCACCTGAATCTTGAACTATTGCTATGAATGCTTCATGGTCTTGTGTCTCTCCATGGCTCAAATTTCTCTCCATTCCAGTCCATCTTCTAGGCAGATAGGAAAGTAATCTTTCTAAAGGACAGACTTGACTAGTGCATCTGATTCCCCAACTCATTAAAATCTAATGATTCCCTATTTCTTCTAGGTTCAAATTTTAGAAATACTCTAATTGGCTTTTTTTCCATTTTTCTTACATTATTCCCCTCCACATTCTCTGTATTTTTTACTGTATTTTTTATTGTTATTCCTCACCTCTGGAATTCTCTCCCTACTTATTTCTATCTCTTTAAAGACAGTTCAAATCCTGCCTACTGTTTGCATGTGTAATCCTGCTTTCACTGCTACCTTCCTTTTGAAATTACCTTCCATTTATACAATGTATATCTTCACATATACATTTACATGTACATATACTTACATACACACACATATATATGTATATATGCACATCCTCATTTTAGGGATAAGGAAACTGAGACTGAGAGAGATTAAATAATTTTGCAAGCTCACACAGCTACTGTGTGACTATGACTATTAAGTCATATTATTTCCTCCTGAGATACAACAATCTCAATAGAAGGCATTAATAATTACAACAGCCATATTTTATATTTACTTTTAAATTTTCTCTGGTAGTGGAATGTGACACTGACTGCATTTCTCCTATTTCATTTTATCCTAGTAACAACCTGATAAAGCAGATAGGATTGGCTATTGTCCAAAAGTTTGTAGATGAGAAAATCTTAGAGCAAAGTAATTAATTAAATAAATTGCCTAAAGTCATACCAGCAGTTAATAGAGGAGACAATTTTCTTGCTACTGTTCAAACAAAGTGATTTCATCAAAATAATTTGCTACTGTTCAAACAAAGTCATTTCCCACCCATTGGTCTCTTTGGGGATTGTTTGTAACTTGGCATTTGGCTGCATCAGGATTGTTGCATTAAAAAAAAAAAACAGTTTTGTTTCCCTCTTGTAGAAATCAGAGTAACTTTTCTTTTTACCGCTCCAAGTACTACCCCTCTCTCTCTACCTTGGGATTTACATGAAACCTCTAACTATGGTATTGTCATATTCAGGAAGATCTATTAGACTTAATCTAATTATCTAATTTAATGAGCTGAGAAATATCTCTTGGTCATTATTTTTTGTTAGAGGTCTGGAGCAATTTCTTCTCACTATACATACAAGCAGAAAAGATTTCAAATATTAGAAATAGCATTTCTATACTGGATACCAAAAATGGTTTGTTGTTAATACTCAAAAACTTATCATTTTTAAATTATAATTATAATTTTTCTGGCTGGATGATGCCCATAAGCTTAATATAATTCATTGCTTTTTAGGGGCATTACTACAAAATGAATAACCTCATATCAAAAATATGTCATATTCTGATTCACATTTGTATGTCCTTATATGACTCACTGAGAAAAAATGTTGGATTTGAAGCTTAGCTTTGACACTGAAGAGATCTGTTATCATGGGTAGGTCATTCTCTGAGTCTTGATTTCTTAATCTATAAAATGGGGAAAATAAGCTCTTCCAAAGATATGTTTTGAAGAAATTGTAAATTTTAAAACTCTATGTGAATGAGATAAAATAAGTTATTATTAATTAAATATGTACTTTAGGTATTTTTTCCAATCATGGTTATGCATTTGTGCTTATCCATCCATCTTCTCTCATGTATTCCCCTTTGTAACTGGAGGCCAGGAGGGAAGAGGGCTTTCGTGGATTAGCAGATACAGTCTGTGGCCATAGATCATATCAAAACTGATAAGATCCATCTCCTGGCCTCCAGTTCTGCTAACAGTAAACTCTTCTACCTCCATGAATGTCCATTTCCACTCTGTTTCTATTTGGCAAATATATCTTAAACTATATCTCCAAACCTATGCTAGCATTAAGTTTTTATCACTTTGAATCCAGTTCTTAAGAGTGATAATTAAAAAAAATCTGGCACGTGATCAGGAAGGTAGCATGAATTGGTAAGAAGAGCAATGAACATTAGAAAACTTGAATTGTCATCTTGCCCCTGCCATTAATTAGCTGTGTTTATTTTAGTTAAGTTATTTAGCCACTTTGGGCCTAAATTTTCTCATCTATGAAATGTGATTGCTGTATTGTATTTCTAAGACTACTTTCACTGTTATTTGATTTTTAAAATACCCTGATAAAGAAAGTCATCTAGTACAGCAGGAGTTTGGCAACTAATTCCTGATCCAGGAGAGGTGTTAGCCATTTTAGTTAGGCAACAGTGGAATGAGATAAAACAAGACACCAATGAGGAGCACTTACTGTTGTCCAAATTGCTTCTCCCCATGAATTTGGATGAGGGAATAGTCCAGAGTGAGAGAAGATATTAAAACCTGGGTAGTTCCCTTCTTAGATTAATCCCTTGCACAAGAGCCAGCTCAACTGTCCACAGGCTTTAATAGGTAATGAAAAAAGAAATGGGAAATGGAACAACATTTAAGCCTTCTGCTAGTGAAAAACCAAGAACAAAAACAAGGAAATGAGAAAGAAGTAGCAGAAGCAGAAGGAAAATGTAACTTCTTTGGCAAATAAACCAAAGTCTCTACTGTGAGCTCTTTAGAAGTGATGTGCTAGGAGGAGCAGGAAAAATTCATAGATGGTATGTCTGTCTGGTATTAAATTTAGTATTTCATGTTCTGCCATGGTGTGATTAGGATGCCTCATAACATAGGTAGGCACATATCTCTGCCTAAAGACATGGCAAGACTGGTTCAGAAATTCATAGGATCATATATTTGGAGACAGATGTGATCTCAGAGCCCTCTAGCTCAATCCTACCACTTTATATTATAGAAAATAGGAACTCAGATTTTAAGTGACTTGTACAATAAAGTTAATGGTATAATAAATGTCAGAAGCAGAATCTGAACCCAGGTTCTAAGAAATTCTTTATCTCCCTTTTTTTGCTGAATGATAAGGTGAAAAACAAATGTGTTTTTTTTAAATATTTGAGGATGTTGGAATTTTTGATATATGAACAAAGCGGAAACTAATTGATGATTCCACAAATTTTTTTAAAATTAAAGCCATATCCAACTAGCTAAATTTTAACTGGTTACCCATTATTGCAAAGTTGTTACTAATCTTTTTGCTATATAATAGTCTTCTCTCTCATACTTCCCTTTATATCAAATGTTCAAGATCCTCAGGCAAACAGCATTGGTCAATAAGTGAAATGCCAAGACACTGAAAAGGAATGGGTACATTTTGGAGCCTCATGAGGTTTGAGTTCAAATCCTAGCTCTGTTCCTGTGTGATCTTGGGCTTCACTTTCACTCATATGTAAAATAAAGATAGTTCTTCCAGCTGTAGGCTTATGATTCTTTAGAAGCAGGCTAATGAATGTAATAATAATTACAATAATTTTATTGTAATTCTACTTCCAGGAAATATTTTTAGCTGAAATGTGAATTTTTCAAAGATAATAGTTCTCTATTATTTTAAAACTATTTTTTACAACTCACTTTAATTAGAAAATAATTATTAAGCATCTACAAGGTGAAATGTATTGGGGATAGAAATAGAAAAAAAAAAATCTGTTCCCTCAAGGAGCCAATGAAGGAAGACCAGAATATTGTACACAAGCCAGGAAAATCAGTGTTCCCTGGTCCCTAATTCCAGCAGATCCCAAAGCTGTCAGCCAGGGGAGTCCTGTTGCAGCCTTCTGCTTCCTTTAGAGCCATAGCTATTGAAAAGACAGAAAATCACTGACACAATTAAAAATTTCAAAATCAAAAACAGATATGATTTTATGAGTGGAAATGAAATAAGATAAATTACTCTCTGACTTGTAATAAGACGTTATGGAGTCATATTAAATCAAAAAGCATGACTGAATGTCTAAATGTTTCGAGTGCTGTGCTAAATAAACATTGTTGTTTGTCCATTTTCGATGAGAACCAATGGCATTATATAGTGATGTCTTGCCTTGCTCATGAATAGGGATTTAAAACAAGCAGAGTTGCAGAGTCATCACCCTCACATTTCTGAGTTGTTCCAGAGCCCAGTGGCAGGACAAAGTAGGGTATGGTCCAGTATGTAGTGCCTTTGATGCCTAATCTGTATCTGAGCATTTCATAGTGCCTGCTCCTGCCCCTTTTACAGCCATTGGAACTAAATGTTCTCATCCTCCCATTTCACCAGGGAAAGTCATCACATGCTTAAAACAGACATTCCCCTAATTGACTGGTCGGTTTGAAGTCCATCAGCTGCCTTCAATCTAATTTAGTGTGGCTGCTGAAGCAGTTTTTTCAGCCTCTCTCCCTTTCTTATCCCTTTCCTCTAATCCCTTCCCTCTCTCTTTCCTTTCCCCTTTCTCCTCCTCCTTCTCTATATGATGAAACAAGTTTCAATATTAAAGTAAATATACCTGATATTCCCTCTTTGAGACAAATCCGATGAGATTGAGGTTCACACAATGCTCAACCCTTTCCCTTCTTTCCCTCAACTTTCCCTTCTTTTCCCTCTTCATGTGATGTAATTTACCCCATTTTACTTCTTCCATTTTCTTGCAATAAAATCTCTTTTCCACTGTTTCTTTTTATATCATCACATTAAAATCAATTTATATCTTCATCTTCTATGTATACCCCTAACAAAGATATAGTTCTCAAAAATTATACATATCATCTTCCCATATAGGAATAGGAACATAGTTTTTTTTCCTTCCCATTTTACTTTCTTATGCTTCTCTTGAGTTCTGCATTTGAAGACCAAATTTGCTCTTCATGTATTCATCAAAATATTTGAAACGCCCCTATTTCATCGAATGTCTATCTCATCCTCTGAAAGATAATACTTAGTTTTTCTGGATAGTTAATTCTTGGCTGCAGTCAGCTCCTTTGCCCTCTGGAATATCATATTCCAGGCTCCTTGATCCTTTAAAGTGAAAGCTGTTAGGCTGTTAGGTTCTGAGTAATCCTGATTATGGCTCTTCAATATTGGAATTGTTTCTTTCTGGCTACTTGCCATATTTTCTCCTTGATCTGATAATTCTGGAACTTAGCTATGATATTCTTTGGAGTTTTCACTCTAGGGTCTCTTTCAGGAGGTGATTAATGGATTCTTTCAATTTTTATTTTACCCTCTGGTAAATAATAAATTCAAAAAATAATTTAATTAAAAATAAATATCAGGGCAGTTTTCTTTTATGATTTCTTAAAAGATGTTACCCAGGCTCTTTTTTTCATTGTGGTTTTCAGGTAGTCCAATAATTATTAAATTGTCTCTCCTAGATATATTTTCCAGTAAGGGACTTTCCTTTTTTTTCTCTTTTTTATTTTTTTGGTTTTCTTTGACTGATTCTTGATCTCATTGAATCATTCAATTCCATTAATCCCAATTCTCATTTTAATGAATTATTTTCTTCACTTAACTTTTTTACCTCCTTTTTCATTTGGCCAATTGTATTTTTAAAGGAGTTGTTTTGTCCATTGTCCATTTGTCCATTTCACCAGTTCTATTTTTTATGGACTTGTTCTTTTTCCATTTCACCATTTCTATTTGTAAGAAGTTGTTCTCTTCAGTATTTTCCCACTTTACCAAATGCATTTTTAAGAAGTTATTTTCTTCAGTCAATTTCTGTTTCCTTTTCCAAACTCTTCTGCAAAGTTCTCTTTTATTTTCCCCATTTTTCTTCCTTCTCTCTTTTAAGATCCTTTTTGAATTCTTCCAAGAGAGTTTTTTGAGCTGAAGACCTGTTCATATCTCCCTTTGCAACTTCATCTGGAGATGATTTATCTTTAATGATTTCAGGGTTTGAGATATCTATAGGACATCCAGTATGAGGCATCCAGTGCATAGTTGGAAACGCAAGACTGGAGGTCAGGAGAAAGATTAGAGCTAAATAAATAGATTGAAGAATTATGTATACAGAGATGATATGAATATTTATGAGAACTGATGAGATTACCAAATGAAATCAAATATTAACAAAGTAAGTAGGGCCAGAACAGAGACCTGGAGCACACCCATGGTTAGTTGGTTGTTGTCCTTTGTTCTTGGAGAAGGCCAGCATGACATCACTATGTCAGAATGAAGTTACAGTGTGTCTGACAGTGCCTGATTGAGATCCGAATGCTCTGCTGCAGCTCAGACACAAATGGTCCCCATGAGCATTTGGGGTGGCCTCTCTAACTTCGCAATCTCATTTTCTTCTGAGCTAATTCAATTCTGTTTTGCTCATAGAGAACAGCACCTTCTCTAATGAGGGCACACCATGCTGGGTGGTCCTGTGCCAGCGTCTCCCATATCACACAATCACTTCTAAAGTTCTTAAGAGAGATTTTGAGAGTGTCCTTGTATTGCTTTTTCTGATCACCTTGTGAGTGCTTACCATGTGTGATAGTCCATAAAATAATCTTTTTGGTAGGCATACATTTAGCATTTGAACGATGTGGCCAGCCCAATAAAGTTGTGCTCTCCACACTCTAAGAGCTCCACACTCCACAGCTCTAATGGAACTGGAATAGTACACCAGGCTTGTCCAGCCTCAGACAATTAACATTTACTAGCTGTGAGACCCTGGGCAAGTCACTTAACCTCAATTACCTCTCAAAAATAAACAAAAAATAAGGCAAAAAGTAGACTCTACCTGAATGAATGAAGAATTAGGAATCACCAGATAGTTAGAATGAAACCTAGGGGAAGGAGAATAGCAGAAAGAATTGATCAACAGTGTGACAGGCCAAATAAAAGTCAAGAAGGATGATTGAGAAAATGTCATTAGATTTTACAATTTAGAAATCATTAGTACTTTGGAGAGGTCGGTGAGGAACCCTGGAAATGAATCCTTCTATATGTGACCTCTTCTATGTCAGATCATTGAGAACAGGGACTGACTCATTTGTCCATTTCCGACCTCCGTATTTATCATAGTCCAAGTACCTAAAAAATGCTTTTTTATTTGTCCATTCCACTATTGTTGGGGAAAAACAAGTACACTGATAATAGAGTACAAAATACATACAACATGATGCAGAGTAATTTCAAGGGGAAAAGACAGGGGAGTAGAAGAGCAGGAGACCTTAAAAATGAGTGAACACAGATGCACAAGAAATTCACCCAGAATCTTTTCATTCTCTGAAAGTACATGAAAAATAGTTTATAGCTAACCACTACATTTGTTCCCTTCCAACAGATGGTAGGAAGTACTGTAGGCATCTAGGCACTTGAAACAACAATATTTATTCAGCCCTTTGCCAGGAGCAATAGTTAATCTCTATCCGGTCTGAACTGATGCTCTATGAAGTACCTGAATGAATGTGAGTTCATCACCGCGTTTTTTGGTCCCTTTCTTGAGCAGACTCGTTTTGGGGTGTTCAGTGTCCAAGAGCTTTTATTAAAACATCACTCCACCTTTGTTGATTTCACCTTCTTCAGGAGCTGTTTTTGGATCTCACCATGCTCAGGTGCAACTGCTTTCCACTTTCAATTATCTTCAATCTATTTTTAAGATATCTTGTAAGGAGGCAGCCAAATGATGCAGTGGATAGAGCACTAGCCTTGGAGTCAGGAAGACCTGAGTTCAAAGGTGACCTCAAATGCCTCACCAAAAAAAAATTTATCTAGTTATTTTTATTTTATATTATTATATTTTATTTTAACCTATTTACATATCTTCTTCTCTATTACAGTCTGTGCTCTTTGATTTTTGCCTTACCCCCAGCACTTAGTTCCTGGCATCTAGGAAGCATTTGGTAATTGCTTGTTGATTGACTGACTGACTAGGCATAGTTCCTGGTAACTAGTAGGCATTTTATAAATGCTTGTTGAATTTTAGAAGTAAATTAGGAAGCCCAAAGGCAAACCAAGCCTATCTTCACAGAGAGGGTCCAATCCATTCCTGGATCGTGAGACAAGTACCATGAGGGATGGGGGAGGTGAAAGGATGGTAATTCCACTCTGTTCCACAAAGATCAAGTTACACTCACCTAAGGTGATAAATGCCTCATTACTAGCTGGTACCATTTGGCCAGCTTTGCAGGTAAAGAAAATAAATTTGCCATGAAGCAACCGAACTCCTCTAAAGGAGCATTTGCTAGAACTAAGAAAGAGTTACTTGGATGGGTTATAGATTCCTCCTTTCAGTAACATTGGGGTGGCCTGATGTTTCCCTGCTTGAAAACTGGAAGAGGAATAAGGTGATCTTTCCAGAGACCTGAAGATTCAGTAAAATAACTCGGGGAGAAAACATCAAAGGCTGTTCTTGGATCATCTCCTCAGTCATACTGGTTCACACCAAGCAGACAGCAAGGGATGGAGGTCTGTTATTGTCTAGATAGGAGTTGCTATTCATTTAGATTATGCATAGAAATGGTGCCTGTGATGAGATGCCGTCTGCCACAGAACTCAAATGACAGGGGTCATTAATTCTTGCAACCGGGATAATCACCAGGTGGATTGAGGATAAAATTACTCACCCTGATGCAATATTTTGCACAATTAGTTTTATTTTATAAGGCTTTTTTTCTCCTTTCCTCATCACCCCACATTCACCCTATTGTTACCATTTTAAAAATAAACCTTTCAGAGACCTGTTAGTAGAATTAGTAAGACAGGTTTTAGATTAAAGTGGCTTTTGTACAACAGTGGGAAAAAATTCTCAGTAATTTGGATGTTGTGAGCAGCAACAATCAACAAGTATTTATTAAGAATTTACCATGTACTAAGCTCTGTCATATGAGCTGCATATAGAAATGCAAAAACAGCTCCTTCCCTCAAGGAGTTTACATTCCAATTAACAATTGATTAAATATTTCTGAATAAATTATTTATTCAGTGTACAAATGGGAAGAATAGAACAAAAATGGCTCACAAGAAAGAATACACATTGTCCAATAAAAAATAAAAAAAATGTGAATTGATATTTCAGGATTAAAAAAAAAGTCATTCCCTAATTATAAAATCACTATTTTTAGTTGTGGGATAATCCAGATGGATTCCTTTGGGGCATAGAAAAGGATGCAATATTAAATCTAGGAAAAAGAGGTTGACACTAAAGAGAAGTGAATAAAAGGATTTTAATTTCTCCGCTATCTTTTGGGGTTTGTGAGAGAGTAAAAATAGTACATTTGGGTTTACTAGATTTTCACATCTTTTTTTAATCCAATTTTATTTTTATTTCCAAATTCTCTCAATCCCATTTTCCCCTCCCTCACCACTGAGAAACAAGAAGTCATTATAAATATGTATAAGTAAGCAAAACATAGTTCCTTATTAGAGGAAGGAAGGAAGAAAAGAAAGAAGAAAAGGAAGGAAGGAAGGAAGGAAGGAAGGAAGGAAGGAAGGAAGGAAGGAAGGAAGGAAGGAAGGAAGGAAGGAAGGAAGGAAGGAAGGAAGGAAGGAAGGAAGGAAGGAAGGAAGGAAGGAAGGAAGGAAGGAAGGAAGGAAGGAAGGAAGGAAGGAAGGAAGGAAGGGAGGAGGGAGGGAGGGAGGTACATAGTAAGCTCTTTAACTTTTGATTAAAAAGACTAGGGTATCCCCCACATCTCCCCCCAGGCCTCCACTCCCCTGAGGCCCATCTTCTGGCTATCTCTATATAAATCACTAACAAGCATAATAGACTAATTTCTGGGAAAAATTAAACAAGGGAAGATGAGGAAACTCAGGGATAGGCCAAAAAAGACTATTCTGTATTGGCTGTGCCCCATCACATGCTGCTGATTCAGAATTGAAGGAAGAATTTCAGTTTCTTTAGGTTCATTAGGCACGGGTTGTCAACGTATTAATCCTCGTGAGCATTGTAACAGGACTCAGAATTCCTTTTGTTCTATATAGGATTTTATGTTCTACAGATTTGCTGTGAAGCCATTTCTACTGTTTACTTGGTTTATTGTGGCTGTGGCTACTAATAATTATTCAGTGGTTTGTTATCCAGCTTAATGATTATCCAGGTCTCTTGTTACTCCTTTTGCTGCTTCCCTCCCACTCCCTACCACTGTCTTTTTTGGTTATTTCTTTGATCTGCTTCTCCTTCCTTCCATGGGAGAGAAGCAAAAGAAAAGGTGAAACTCAATCAGAAACATTCAATAATCATTTATTAAGTGCTCCACTTCTTGGGAATCATAACATCCCTCAAAGATTAGATCAAAGATTAGATTCAACCTTCTTCATAGAGGTCTCTCCTGATTTTCTATTTTCTGGTCCTGCCTACACCAGTCCCCATAAAATTATTTTGTATTTTTTCTGTATACATGTTTACCACACACACACACACACACACACACACACACACACACACACACTGCCCCAAAAATTTTAGATTATAAAATTCATACAGAGACTGTTTCATTTTTGTAATTATCTTCCCAGAATTAACAGTAATATATTTTCAAATAACACACAGCACACACACACACACACACACACACACACACACACACACACACACATGTCATTAAATTGAATTAAATCTGTTTCTCTAAACTGGATTTTGTGATTTTTTAACTTGATTTAGACTAGAGTTGCCTTTTTCTCCTCCTTGCATAGGAATCACTGGAACAATGATTCCACTGGTTTAGAGACACTTAGATGAGGAAATTTCTACACCTAATGAAGACTTTTACCTTCTCTGCATCTAAGAGTCTTAAAAGTTTGCCTAGACTAGAGAAGTTAAGTGACTTAAGCCTAAAGCCACTGGGGTTGGTATGTGTCAAAGGTCAGTGACTTCAAGGCAGGATTTCTCTTCTCTTTGCTATGCTTTTCTCCCCTGAGTAATTTTAAAACTGACTCTTATTTTGGAAAAGAAGGTTTTCTCTAGCCTTATGATTGTGGGCATATTACCTCACACCTCTATATTTTAGTTTCCATTGAGAGAAAAGGGGTAAAGGATAATACCAGTATTGTTTGTTTTATAGGATTATTGTTAGGATTCATTAAATATCAAAATTGGAATGAGCCTCAGAGATAATCTAGTCTAATACCATCAGAACCTGAAACATTGATGATGAATAACATCTCTAATAATTGGCCATTCATCATTGATGGAGAACTTGATACCTACCAAAAGTAATGCATTCTCTTTTTGCAAAGTTCAGATTGTAAGAAAGTTCTATAAGCTGAGGCCAAGTTCTCCTTCAAGAACAAATCAGAAAAAGTGTAATCCATCTTCTTTGGGATCACCTTTTGAAAGTTTGAAGACATGTGAAATAATGTCTGGAAAAGTACTTTGTAAAACTATAAAGAAGCTATAGCCAATTCTGTCATCAGAGGAAGCGATAGGCTGAAGAGTAAAAAAAAAAAGCTAAGAAAAAATCTGTATTAGATTCACAAATTACACAGAACTACCTAGTGTGATTTTTTTTAAATCCCTGAAACATCAGTGATTTAGTTTGAAATCTCCTGAGATTTCAACCTTTGAGTCATGGAAGTAAATACTCTCCCTTGGCCCTGTAATTCCAATTGATCACTTTTTCTCTTATGATCCTGGACAAGTCGTTTAACTTCTCAGTGTTCCAGGTAATACTCTAAGACTAAGTTGCAAAACTCAGCAAGTCCATTAATTGAGCTTTATTAGATTATTAGCTCCTTGAGGACAGAGATTGTTTCTTGCCTTTCTTTATATCCCTCCCCCTTAACTGGTACATATACTAAGTGCTTAATAAATGTTTATTAATGCACCTACTGATTGTCTTCATTAGAAGCTTACTTACTAGTTGTTTTCCTATACAAATGAAATCAGAAGTTCAGATTCTTCCTCTATCCCCCCAAAAAGACAACAGACATACATTCCCCCCTGAAGGAATACATTTGTATTTTTATAGGACATCTCTGGAAATAAAATCTTAACTCAATGGGATGAACCAATAATTTTATGTCTGATCTTGGCAAAGCAATTTAACCCTGTTACATCATTTTTAAAATGAGCTATTTGAGCTAGATGATTCATAAAATCCCTGCTGGTTCTAAAAGTCTATGAGTCTGTGGGTCTAGGACTCTCAATAGTATTTTAGATGTCATGTATAGTTGATTGAGAGAAAGAAATTTTTGTATGGGGGTGGAATGTCTTTCCTATGTGTTTCAAATCTTACACTCTATAGATGAAAGTCACCCTTTCTTATAGGCTTAACCTTTTCAAAAATATTCAAAATAAGGTCTGTCAGTATAAAGCCAAAAATGAGTCACACTGGCTAAAAGCTTGAATCTAAAATCCTGTATCCTATGCCATAAAATTGGCTAATATTCCAAATTGCTTCCCTTTTTTACTGCTTTCCCTTCTGCTTCTTCTCCTTTACTATTATCTCTTCCTCTGTTACCTCATTTTACCTAACTGCCTTCTTTTCCCCTCCTCTTTCTTCTCCCTTTCCATTTCCCACTCAGAATGCAGGACCCCTAGTTCCACTTGCAATATTTCTTCTGACAAAATTGATCTTATTGGAAATTATATAAAGAAAGTAAAGGAAAACAATGTTATTTTCCACAAATAAATTTCATTATTCAAAATATCTTGGATATCTATATCACCTCATTTTTAAAGGATGAATATGTAGCAATCTGAGACAGTGATATGGAATCTCAGTGGGGAAGGAACACAACGAGATTACTGGCATGATTTCCTCTGTTCTTTTAAATAAAAATCCCTCCCCTTTCCCAAAATAGCTGATAAATAGCTCTTTGTACTGAGGATGCTATTGCTGCTGCTATTAACAATGCTGAAAATTAGACTGTGTATTTTTAAACTGTGAAGAGAAAATCTGGATATTTGGAGAAGGGGAATACAGATAAAGACTTTTTTTTTTATTTTCAGAGAATTCAAATGGAAAGTGGGAATGAGCTTTCTGAAAAGCCCTCTGAGTTATTAAAAAAAGAGCATAGTTATATGTTACCCATGGCCCAGGATGGAAGATGACCTGTTTTTACTAGGTATAGAGCAGATTTGTGTCCAAGGGGATCTTGACCCCCAAAATAAAGAGATCAAGCTTTTTTTTGCACTCTCTGTCTCACTATGGCCCCACCTGAAAAATGAGAACAGGTATGAGGTTCGGTGACTAGAACACAGGATTTAGAGTCAGGAAGCCCTGAGTTTGAATTTTTACCTCAAACTTTGTTGGCAAGATTGCAAAATCTTGACTTGAGTTTTCCTCCTCTGTAAAATAGGGATGCTAAGATTGCCCACCTCAAAAAGAAATAGAACAAGCTATTAACCAACTCCCTAAGAAAAAGTCCCCAGGACCAGATGGATTTACATGTGAATTCTACCAAACATTTAAATAACAACTAATTCCAATGCTATATAAACTATTTGAAAAAATAGGGATTGAAGGAGTCCTACCAAATTCCTTTTATGACACAGACATGGTACTGATACCTAAACCAGGTAGATTGAAAACTGAGAAAGAAAACTATAGACCAATCTCCTTAATGAATATTGATGCTAAAATCTTAAATAAGATATTAGCAAATAGACTTCAGAAAATCATCCCCAGGATAATACACTATGACCAAGTGGGATTTATACCAGGAATGCAGGGCTGGTTTAATATTAGGAAAAACTATTAGTATAACTGACAATATTAATAATTAAATTAATAAAAGCCATATGATCATCTCAATAGATGCAGAAAAAGCATTTGATAAAATCCAACATCCATTCCTACTAAAAACGCTTGGGAGTATAGGAATAAATGGACTATTCCTTAAAATAATAAGGAGCATATATTTAAAACTGTCAGTAAAACATCATATGTAATGGTGATGAACTGGAACCTTTCCCTGTAAGATCAGGAGTGAAACAAGGTTGCCCACTATCACCATTACTATTTCAATATAGTACTAGAAACGCTAGCCCCGGGCAATAAGAGCCAAGAAAGAAAATTCAAGGAATTAGAGTAGGAAATGAGGAAATCAAACTCACTCTTTGCAGATGACATGATGGCATACTTAGAGAACCCCAAAGACTCTGCTAAAAAGCTATTAGAAATAATTTAGAACTTTAGCAAAGTCGCAGGATACAAAATAAATCCACATAAATCCTCAGGATTTTTATACATTACCAACACAAGTCCAACAGCAAGAGATACAAAGAGAAATTCCAGTCAAAATAACGGTCGATAGTATAAAAATATTTGGGAATATATCTACCAAAGGAAAGTCAGGAATTATATGAGAAAAATTACAAAATACTTGCCACAAAAATAAAGTCAGATTTAAATAATTGGAAAGACATTGAGTGCTCTTGGATAGGCTGAGTGAAAATAATTAAGATGACAATACTCCCTAAACTAATCTATTAATTTAGTGCTATACCAATCAGACTCCCAAGAAACTATTTTAATGACCTAGAAAAAATAGCAACAGAATTCATATGGAAGAATAAAAGGTCGAGAATTTCAAGGGAAGTAATGAAAAAAAATTAAATGAAATGTGGTCTAGCTGTACCTGATCTAGAACTGTATTATAAAGCAAACAGTCACCAAAACCATTTGGCATTGGCTAAGAAATAGACTAGTTGATCAGTGGAATAGGTTAGGTTCACAGGGCAAGATAGTTAATAAAAAATATCAATCTAGTGTTTGACAAACCCAAAGATCCCAACTTTTGGGATAAGAATTCATTATTCGACAAAAACTGCTGGGAAAACTGGAAATTAGTATGGCAGAAACTAGGCATGGACCCACATTTAACACCACATACTAAGATAAGATCAAAATGGGTCCAAGATTTAGGAATAAAGAACGAGATCATAAATAAATTAGAGGAACATAGGATAATTTACCTCTCAGGCTTGTGGAGGAGGAAGGAATTTGTGACCAAAGAAGAACTAGAGACTATTATTGATCACAAAATAGAAAATTTTGATTACATCAAATTAAAAAGTTTTTGCACAAACAAAACTAATGCAAACAAGATTAGAAGGGAAGTAACCAATTGGGAAAACATTTTTACAGTTAAAGGTTCTGATAAAGGCCTCATCTCCAAAATATACAGAGAATTGACTTTAATTTATAAGAAATCAAGACATTCTTCAATTGATAAATGGTCAAAGGATATGAAACAGACAATTCTCGGATGATGAAATTGAAACTATTTCCACTCATATATGAAAGAGTGTTTCCAAATCACTATTGATCAGAGAAATGCAAATTAAGACAACTCTGAGATATCACTACACACCTGTTCAGATTGGCTAAGATGACAGGAACAAATAACGATGAATGTTGGAGGGGCTGTGGGAAAACTGGGACACTGATGCATTGTTGGTGAAGTTGTGAAAGAATCCAAACATTCTGGAGAGCAATCTGGAATTATGCCCAAAAAGTTATCAAACTGTGCATACCCTTTGATCCAGCAGTGCTACTACTGGGTTTATATCCCAAGGAAATACTAAAGAAGGGAAAGGGACCTATATGTGCCAAAATATTTGTGGCAGCCCTTTTTGTAGTGGCTAGAAACTGGCAAATGAATGGGTGCCCATCAATTGGAGAATGGTTGGGTAAATTATGGTATATGAATGTTATGGAATATTATTGCTCTGTAAGAAATGACCAGCAGGAGGAATACAGAGAGGTTTGGAGAGACATCAACTGATGCTGAGTGAAATGAGCAGAACCAGAAGATCATTATACACTTCAACAACAATACTGTATGAGGATGTATTCTGATGGAAGTGGATATCTTCAACATAGAGAAGAGCTAATTCAATTCCAATTGATCAATGAGTGACAGAATCAGCTACATCCAGAAAAGGAACACTGGGAAATGAGTGTAAACTGTGAACATTTTTTGTTTGTTTTTCTTTTCTTATTATTTTTACCTTCTGAATACAATTCTTCCTTTGCAACAACAACAACAAAATTCGGTTCTGCACATATATACTGTACCTAGGATATACTATAAGATATTTAATATGTATGGGAATACCTGCCATCTAGGGGAGGGGGTGGAGGGAAGGAGGGGAAAAATTCAGAACAGAATTGAGTACAAGGGATAATGTTGTAAAAAAAATACCTATGCATATATACTGTCCCAAAAAAAAATAATAGTTATAAAATTAATTAAAAAAAGATTGTTCACCTCATATGGTTGTGTTGAGAATTAGATGAGATATATTATATGTAAATACATTATATAAATATAACTACTAGTTGCTTATTAAAAATTTATTTGGTATGGCCCACTCATGTTTAGCTCTCACCTTAAAGGTTTAATTAACCCACATCCCTTCTAGAAGAGGTAGTGGATGTATAAAGTAGGAAATAGCAGGTACAAAATAGCTATTTATTTCCTCTACCATAAAATAAATGCTTAAAACACAGACAACTAATAAGCAGACATCAATAAAAATACAAAGTGAATGGTACTTGTAAAATACTTGTTTCTTTGTATATAGACATGTTATTAGCCAAAAGGGACAGAAAAGGGGGTGTTGACATGAAAAAAGCACCTTGAGACAATTCTGAGAACCTGAAAGAAAATCCTCCTCAGAAAAAAATGTTCCTGAAAGGACCTGTCTGAAAGTAGCTCCACGGCACAAAACCTGTTGGTGATTTTTGAGGGTTTTGAAGAATAAATCTGAGAAATTATAAATCATAGAACTGCTTGAGGACCATGGGGAAATCGTTTGTGTTATGTGCTATAGAAATATGTACATTTTTAAAAATGAATTAAAGATACCCTCAAAAGATGAGTCCTGATTTGAGGCACAAGAAGCTAGATATGACCAGATAAGATAGAAGATGAGAAATCAAAGATCCAAGGAATGAGAAGACAGCTCAGGCACCTGAGGAAAGAAGCATATGGCAGAGCTCTCTTCCCCTCCTGCTTTCACAAAGCAGAGAACAGGAACAATAGATTTGGGCAGCTGAGGAGCCCACCGAATCATTGGCTCTGCAACTGATCTTTTGAATGAAGGAAAAAGTGTTTAACAGTGTCATAAGTGATGGAGAGCAGGCAGCATGACAGCGGAGAACAGCCACCGCATTTAGCAATGAAGAGATCTCTGATAATTTAGGGAAATAGCAGCTTTAGTTTGGGATGGACTCTGAACTCAAATGTCAAGGGGTTAAAAAGTGAATGAAAGGTGGTGAGGAAGTAAACAAATATAAAAAAATATTGTGTCCAGGCATTTGGGTGAAAAAGAAGAGATACAGAATAATCACTTGAAAACTATGTTAGCATCTAGTAAGAAATTTTTTTAAAAGGATAGATGATATTTGGACATGTTTGGAGGCAGCAGAAAAAGGAATGAATAAATTGGGAAATATCGAAGAATTAGAGGGGTTGGTGATTTATGGTGGTAAGCTGATCTAAAAGTCAGGGGCATAATCAAAGGTATTTGTAGAGTTGGTTGACCTTCACAGGGAGACAGGGAACCCCTTCATCAGTGATTAAAGTAATAAAGGGCAGAATTGGGATTGTGTCAAGGATTTATGATAAATAGAGGAGAAGAAGGAACTCATAATGAATGCTCTCTATTTTCTCAGTAAATTATAAAGCTAGTTCTCTCTCTGTTTGATGGGATGGAGGTGGGTAGCATGGGAGGCTGAAGGAGGGCAGAGAAAATCTGGAACAGCCACTCTAAGAGTAGGATGGAGAATGAATTAAAGAAGAAAAAAAGAATCACTTTGCTGTAGTGAATGTCCAGATTAAATTAGACAACACAGATTTATAGTAGACTCACTCAGCATGACTATGCAACTTTTTCCAGATTTGTTCAGCAACAAAAGTAAGAATAAAGGAGGCAAATAGTGGTCATAATTTTTTATTTGTTTTTTTTTGGGGGAAGTTATGAGCAGAGGATAGCATACAGTTGAAACTGTTTTAAACTAAAAGGTCAAGATTGGAAAAGGGAGAAAGTGAATCCATAGCAGGACAATTGGCCTGATAATAATTTCCTTACAGGTGGTAAGATTGGAGAAAATAGTAAAACATAGGTATAGGAAGAACAGAAATAGATGGAATGGTTTTTTGTTTTTCAATCATTTTCATTTATGCCTGGCTTTTCATGATCCCATTAGAGGTTTTCTTGACAAAGAGATTGGGATAATTTGCCATTTCTTTCTCCAATTCATTTTACAGATGAAGAAACTGAGGCAAAAAGGGTTAAGTGACTTACTCAAGATTACACAACTAGTAAATGTCTGAGACTGGATTTGAACTCAGGAAGATGTCTTCCTGTCTCCCAGCCTGACACTATCCACTGCCACCCAGACACCCTGAGATAGAATGATAGGAAGTCATATTTAGGTAAAATAATTCTTAGAATCTTTAATTGTAAGAGTGGAACAAATGTAGATGATGGCAAAAAATAAGAGTGCTACCATCCCTTGTGTCCTGAAAGGAGGAATAGTTATGGAAATAGGGATAAATCAGGTAGGGGGAGTCCTGTGTGGTATGGAGGAGCCATATGTATATTGAAATTCTCTGGCAGAAATTGAGATAGTAAGGGAGACTATGAGCTCTAAAAAGAGAAGAGACAACACATGCCAGAATAATAATAATAATAATAATAATAATAATAATAATAATAATTTTTATAAAGTAAATTAAGATATACAAAGTACTTCAAACATATTAACTCATTTGATCCTCTCAATAACCTTATAAGGAGGGTGCTGCTATTATCCCTATTTTTCAAATGAGGAAACTGGGGCTGAGAGATGTTAGATGACTTTCCCAGATTTTACATAGCTAACTCAGCTCTTTTTGAGTCCACATCCTAGACTCATCAACATCCAACATCCAACATCCAACACCAGAAAGAATCAGAGCTGATTCAGAGATCATAAATGAGAAAACTGAGCACAGAAAAGCTGAGTTTAGGGGAATAGGTTAAAGGAACACTCATAGGAAAGGAAAAGTGCATATCCTGTACAAATCATGATTCTAAGTCTTAGTCCCAGCTGAAACAGTTCTCTGCCCTTGAAAAATGTATTTTTCTTTTCTACTAGAGTGCTGCTGGGTAATCTTCTCCACCATTTTGCTGGTTTTCCACTAAATTGTAGTTGCTGTATAACCTCTTCTCTGAAGAGGAATGGTTTCCTGAAGGGGGGATGATCTAAGTCTTTTGTAGGTTAGCCCTAACCTCAGGACTAGTTTGGCTGTTCTGTGTATCAGACCCCCGGCTATGATTAACCTCCCTGAAGTGCAAACACCTCTGGGCTAGCTCTGCAGAAACCTTAAATGGGGATCCCTGGGGCTAGCTGGTTGGGCTTTAGCCTCTGCAGGAACCACAAACACTTTCACCTCCCAGTCAGTTTGTTAAGTGGGGATTTGAGTCCAGAGGACTGAGTGAACCTAGGCTGGGAACACCAGACTCAGCTAGCTGCTGAAAAGCGACCCTGGGGTAGAAGGAAGCATCACTGGGTGAGTGCAGAAGCAGGGGGACAGGGGCACTACTGGCTGTGGCACTTGCAGGAGGAAGGAGCTCTTGGTTTGGGGTTCCTGGTCAGAAGGGAAAACTGAAAGGAAGCTTGAGGCACCAACCTCCCTACCTTATGATGAAAAGTCCTTACATTAATATTTCCTATTTAAAAAATGAACCTGCAAAGAAGAAAGAACCCTATCATTGACATGGGAACAGGGAAGACCAGGATTCATCTTCAATGGAGGACACTTTAGTAAAAAAAAAAAAAAAAAAAGAATTTCTACTCCAAAGAGTAATGTGAAGTTGCTCTCTACCCAGATCGAATTTAAGAACTCAAAAAAGAATTCAAAAATCAAATGAGACACTTTTCAAAAGTATTTTAAAGTGTTCCTTATATGTTTTGCATAACTTCACAGATACAATTAATATCATATTGCTTGCCTTTTCATTGTGTGGGGGAAAGATCAAAGGAAGGAAGAGCATTTGGGACTCCAAATTTAAAAGAAAAATTAATGTTAAAATAAATAAGGAATAATTATATTTTAAAAAGGAAGGAAGGAAGGAAGGAAGGAAAGAAGGAAGGAAGGAAGGAAGGAAGGAAGGAAGGAAGGAAGGAAGGAAGGAAGGAAGGAAGGAAGGAAGGAAGGAAGGAAGGAAGGAAGGAAGGAAGGAAGGAAGGAAGGAAAAAAACTTTTTTTTTTTTTCTCAAAAACAAGTTTGATTCTTTACCCTTGTTTCCTTGTGTGTTCCTGAACTTAGAGAAGATGTATGATTGGCGAATTTAACCGTTCCAGCTGAAAAAGCAGAGTCTACATAGAGACCAGTGTTACAATGAACTCTGGATACAGGTCAAGTACATCAGATAGACTTTCCCTTCGGTGGTTTTAAGTTACAGACCAGATTTATGTTTTTTCTCAAGGAGAGCTGGTTTCCGTTCTGAATATAGCTTGCAGTCACCAGCAGAGTCTGCTAGGCTTTAGACATGTCCTTTCTTTTGAAAGCTTCAGTCAAACCTGGAAAAGCCCACACACTCAGGGTTTCCATGCATGGAGCATGGAAAGTCCAATCAGATTGGTAGGTTATCACAAGCTGCCATCTAGGGATCTCAGTGCTTTCCCTGGTAAGAGTAACTCACACTGGTGCATGCTGGTTTTGCTTCTTTTCCCTGCAGAGTAATTACTACAGAGTACGAGGTACAGATCTTGTCTTGAAATCAAAGAAGGTGAATGAAACTGGCTCCAGCAATCAATCTCCCAGTTTAATGACTTCCATCCCCCTGCACATTCTTCTCCCTCTATCACTCTGACTCTGTGTTAGATTGGGAAGTAACCGAAAGACAGGAAAAGGAGGTAGTACAAAATGAATGTCCATTTTAAAAATCTTGATCTGCAGAGACTATATTGTATGGCTCAGTGACCTGATTTCTATTTGAGTTTGATGTTACTACATTACAATATTTATGTACCTTTATATTTTGCAACCTTTACAGGGAAGTATAGCACGGTGGGCATTTACCTTTTGGAAATGAATCCTTATATATGTTTTTCTAATCCTTACCTCACCTCCTAAAAATGTATTAATAAATGCCTAAAGATGGACCAGTTCAATAAAACTAGTTATTCACCTTTGAGATTCATCATGTATATATTCTGGTTTCAAATTATTATTGACCATGGCATCTATTCTCCTTAATAAAGTTATTGGTATAAATGGAAAAAGAAAAGAAAAGAAAAGAAGCTTGAATCCTCTCTGGAATTGGTGGGAAGTTCAGGTTTTTTTAGATTGTGTTACAAATAATTCTTTGTTACACAGTCTATGGATTAAAATTCAACTCTCAAAGAAGTAGACCTCAAATTTCAAACTTGCAAATTGTGTGATTCCCTAGCAATTTCTAGGTTACAGAGCTTCTTCATATACATTATCTTATTTTATCTTTGCAATACCCCTGTGACTTAATTATAATTAGTCATCATTTGGAGGTTTTGTCCAGACTTGTAGCTTCAAGGTTGTGAATCATTTTCAAGCATGGAAACTCCTTTCCTGAATGCAGATTGCAACTGTTGGGAAAGATTGAAGTCAAAAGGAAAAGGGGACAGAAGATTATGAGACTACTAGATGGGTCATGGAAACAGCAAACATGAACTTGGACAGACTTTGAGAGACAGTAGGAGATAGAAGAGCCTAATTTACTGTGATCCATGGGGTCATGAAGAGTCAAACAGGATTGTAAAACAAGTAACTTAGTCTTAGAAACCTGATTAGATGGGGACAACTAGATGGCAAATGGATAGAGCACTGGTCCTGAAATCAGTAGGACCTGAAGTCAAATCCGACTTCAGACACACTTATTAGCTGTATGACACTGGGCAAGTCACTTAACACCAATTGCCTCCCTCCCTCCCCAAAAACCTTTGACCAGATCGCTGAGAGGAGAAGTTGTTGCCTCCTATCACAGCAGCATTCGTCCAAGACTTAATTTTTCTTGATTCTTTTATCCATTATTCCCTGCTATTCATTTAGCATTCACTAGTTTTATAAGTGAGTTGCTCAAAGTTCAAAAAGATTCATATGCCCAAAGTCACAAAGCTAATAAGTAACTAAGAACTCAAGCCCAGATCTTCTAATTCCACCTCCAGTATGTCATACTTCCACCATATCTTATTTCATCTTGAGAATGTTTTGCTAGCAGTTGGCAGATAGACATCATTATGTCCATTTTACAGCTGAGAAAATTGAGACAAGTGTAAAGTTTAATAGTGTGCTCAATTATCGAGTGATTAATTGCAGAACTAGAAATAAAAATTCTAAGCCCTCAATCTGTAATCCATGTTTTTGCCAAATTACATAATAGTTTAAGGATATAAAACGGGGAACGCCTAATATCATTTCCTTCTTCAGCAAACATAAACAAGCAAATCAGTGTTCCTGAGTGTCAGAAAGCCTTGGTCATATGGATCTAGTGCAATAGAATGGAAGTGATGTGTTTTGGGTCAAGAGAATAATAATCTCACAAATCATGAAAACAATATATCAAAAAGGCTACTGACTCAGTAAGGCAAGCTTATTATATTCTCATCAGCCTTAGAAAAAGCAGGAAACTACTCCCCAATTAACCCCAATAAAAGTTTATGTCTCAGAGAGGTGAATATTCCAAGGTCAGCTACTGTACAGTAGATTGTGCTATAAACATTCTCAGTGCAGCTGGGGAAATGTTTTTTCCCTAAAAAATTTTACTTCATATAATATGAGGCTAAGAATTCTACAAGACGCTTTTCTAGTTCTTTTTAAAATATACATTTTATTGATGTATCTTACCATTTCCTTTTTTCCAAAGAGCTATCCCTTATAACAAAGAATAAAAAGGTGGAGTAAGGGATGCAATTCAGTAAAACTTATCGAAGGACGACATATATTTTTTGCAAAAGATGGTGGAGGAAGAGGGCTGTAGAGAAGAATTTCTCCTAATATCTTTCGGGGGGGTGGGGAGGAAGAGGGCAAGACTGGTCATTATACTTTCACAACATTTAATGTAGGTTGTTTTGTTGTTATGTCCATTTACATTGTTATAGTCATACTTGTCTAGTTGTTACTTGAAATGTCATGAAGAATGTGTTCAGAAAAAATAGATGTGTGGGTATTTTGAGAGAGCTATCACAAGGGAAAAAAAAATAGAAGGCTACTTTTGATTTATCTAAAGTAAAACTTTAGATCCTAAATTAAGTTCAATACACTTTTAAAAGGTTCCTAATCATTCCATAGAGAGTAGGGCAATCAGAGTTTGCTTTAGGGAAAAATTCTGAAGTGGTAAAAGCCCCTTTCTAAGCACCTTTTCACACCCACCAGGATAGAAAGTGTGCTTCATTGTTCTAGGAACTCAAGTCACTGAGGTAATCCATCCCCACCTAATCACACTAACATGTAAATGACTTAATTCCTTAAAACTACATTAAGTTTTTTGAAAGCACTGGAAAGTTTACTTTCTCTTAAAGGCAGGAAATCTATAAACTTGTTTTTTTTAAATAATTATTTTTTTGTGTTTCAATATAATTGTTTTATAACCCTATGTATTTTATTTTTAGTCATTCAAAAGCATTGATTTTAAAAGAGATCTGGAAGCTTTAACATATTGCCAAAAGGGTCCATAACTACATACAGTTAGAACTTGAGCAAAAGGGGCTTGTTGGAACTAGTTAAAACTAGCTCTTTGAAACCAGTTGTTAACATTTGCGACATGAATATTTATGCCTCGGAAACTGGTCACTCTACAAATCACTTGATTTATTATTGTGTTGATTGTATAGACTTAAGAAAATAATAGAGAAAATATTAATAATGCAGGTTAAACTTAAAAGTATGTCATATATACATTATTTTTTCCTGAGGACAGTAAATTATTAAACATTACCATTATATCACTAGGAAGACCTGAGTTCAAATGCACCTTCAGACCCTAGCTGTATAACACCAGGCAAAGCACTTAACAACTCTGTGCCTCAATTTCCCCATTTGTAAACTATTTCTAATAATAGTAGTGACCTCACAGGATGGTTGTATGAATAAAATGAGTTAATATTTTAAAGTATGTTGCCTTAAAGAGCTACATAAATGTGTTATTATTATTAATGTTATTCCCCTACCATAACTTAAATATTCCTTATTTCCAATAATTTCATATGTTATTCTAATATAGATTGCCCATTTATTAAAGATAAGAGCGTGCCTTAGGAATTATCCTTTCCTTCACTCCTCCTTTGATTTCTCCCTAAGTCTTATAAACATACTTCTGAAACTTTTAACCCTTTATCTAATAACAATGTCCAAAGCATTGGAACATTGTCAGTAACTATTTTCTCTCAGTTGTTTTGAATAAAGTTTTAATGGAAATTTTTATTTGTTGCTGGAAGATTTCCTTGGAGTAAATATTTCCTTGGACTTTTTCATTTTTCTCATTGTAAGCCTAGTAACTAGCTCAGCAAATGGCTAGTAGTAAGCACTTAATAAGTGCTCGTTGAATTAAATTGTTTAAGTTAAACTAAAAATTATAAGTCCCTTTGTAAATTTCCCAAGGTCTCTTTGCTTCTCAAATATATATGTTTTTAGATCATGTTGAATTTTGTTAAGTAGAAGGTTCTGGGTTTGGGGTCCTTCCTAATTTTATGAGCATTCTATTATAATTTACTGCCTACCATTAAAATTAAATGCTTTGGCCTTATAATGAAAAGACAAGATTCATTGGAACAAATCCAAATATTGGGAAAGATCAAAGACGAAAAGAGAAGGGAACAGCAGAGGTTGAGATGGATAGGTAGTGTCATGGAAGCAGCGAACATGATCTTGGACAGACTTCAGAAGGTAGTGGAAGATAAAAGATTTTCTATGGTCCCTAGAGTCAAAAAGAGTTGAACATGACTAAATGACTGAATAACAAAAATTACAATTTTTGCAATGTCATATTTTCCTCTTTGCCAAGATAGCTGTAATCCTAATCTTTTGTTCTTATTTAAATTTCTTCCTTCTTGCATCTTATTCATAGTATATCTATGTGTCTAAATATACTAAATTTGGAAGATTCTTTTTGAGGGTCTTGGATATTCTTTCAATTTGTGTTTCATTTGTTGTTAGTCAAATCTAGGAAAAATTCTTTGACAATTTACTTCCTTCTGATTTCAGCTGTGTACTGGCTAGGTGACCTGGGACAAGTCCCTCAACCCAGAACTAGAGCATGGTAGACACTTATTAAATGTCTATTGATTTCCCAACCAACCAACACTGGTTTTCAGGTGAGACTAGCAGCTGGAGAATCCCATTGGCCCCTTGTGGGAAATGGCCCTTGAGCTCAGTTTTAAAGAAAGCTCGGGATCCTAGCAGGTGGGATTTCTCCAAGTATGGGGACACAACTTGGCCACAGGTAGAGGGAAAGGAAAGGAAAGGAAATGTTGAATGCTAGGAGAAGCCCTTTAGCTGGAGTGAAAATCTGAGGAAGAGAATGGTTGGTTTGGTTTTAATTTTTTCTTTAGTTTTGCTTCAATGTCTCTCATTTGATTTTTGAATTCTTTTGTGAGTTCTTCTATACATTCAAGCCTGGAAAGATAAGACAGAGGAAAATTTTTTTAAATGCCAAATGTTCAAGTCTCCATCCCATGAGCTCACTGGGAATCATTGGAGATTCCCACAGCAGGGAAGTTACATAGGTCAGAACCATGCTTTTAAAATAGCATTTGGGTAGCTGTCCTTCCCACAGTTAATTATCTCTAATTTATTCTGTGTATAGCTTGTTCACACATAGTTGTTGGCAGGTTGTCTCCTTATTAGATTGTGAGCTCCACGAGAACAAGATTTGTCTTTTTTGTCTTTCTTTGTATATTTGGGGCTTAACATAGTGCCAGACGCATAGCAGGCACTTCATAAATGTCATCACCTGGCTGACTGACAGAAGAGACTAGTGGCAGAGAGACCAATTATGGAAAGGTGAGCCGTCATTACTATTGTCCTGACATTGAGTCCTGAAGCACCCAAATCCACTTTCTCCACAGTCATTTCTCAGAGACCCTCAATTATGAGCATGTCTCTTCTCTCAACTGACATTAGCTCAAAGATGAGCATATAAAGCCAGAGTATGTTTTAATTACTCTTGCTTTAGCTTGCTTGATCTTACTTTCAGCTCTCAATCCATATATATTTAGTATTTTTTTTCTTTTGATAAATTGGACTCTATTTTGTTTTGTTTATCCAAAAATAGTAAGTTAAATCGTCCCCTGTGTGTATTGAATATAAAAACATGGCCTGGTGGAATTAGATTTGTATCCAAAAGACCTAGACCCAAGTCCTAGCTCTGTCACTTACCTGATATGATCTTGGTCAAGATATTTGACCTCTTTGGAACTGTTTCTTGATTTGTCACAAAAGGCAGATGGACCTGATGATTTTAAATCAGACCTAAGATTTTATAATTCTTTGAAATTAAGAATCTGAAGCCTCTCTAACACACACACACACACACACACACACACACACACACACACACACACTCATATTGTCTGACCAAAGCACTTTCCCCAACCCCTTCCTTCTAAATTAAGGGAGGACATTTTACATAATTACTTTGGAAGCTAAAAATCCACATGTGGTCTCTGAGTGCTGAATGTTGCATTGGGATCTATGATTTAGCTGCTAGATATATATAATCATATGTAGTCAGACAGCTCCCTGATGACGTTACATTCAGGAGGGAGGCTTCAAAGCATATGCTCCTTCACCAAAAAGACTTAATGCTAAACTTTTATTTCCATGCCATAAAGCCCAGAGAATTCTTTTAAGAGCTTGCTTTTTCTAGGAAGGGACTGAGAGAGACAGAGACAGAGTCAGAGAAACAGACTGACAGAGACAGAGAGAAAGAGGAACAGAGACATTCAATCAAAGAGACAGAGACAGAGAAACAGAGACAGACAGAGACAGACAGAGAGATAGACACAGACAGAGATGCACACACAGAGAGAAACAGAGACAAAGGGAGACAAAAGACAATGAGAAGAGAGACAGAAAAAAGATACAGGATGCATTCTGGAGTGATCCAGCTAAGTTTGTGGACAAAACGAATGCTGTTTTGACATCTATTTTTGGAACTCAGTCAACTGCCATTCTATGCTTTTTCTAATTTCTATCACTCCTTTAAAAAATAGAAACTCCAAATTTTGAAAAGCAAGCTCAGAGATTATTTGAAGAGGGAAGGCTTTTTAATATTTTCTCTCTCTTATTCCAGTGGTCTTGGCCCATCTCTCATTTATTCTGATAATATCCAAAAGAAATTAATAGAAAATTTTCCACAATTAGAAGCTTGAAGTTTTGAGGATATAGCTCTCAAACTGCATGTTCTATCAATTAGTTCATTGAAAAAGCAGTCAAAAATTGAAAAATCAATCATGGTGTGGGATGATAAAACATACTTTCTTTTAAGCAAAGAGGTTAAGGAATTAGTAGGGGGAAATGTTGTATACATTATCAGTCCTTGTTACTTTCTGAACTGTTTTTCTTTACTAAAAGAGAGGGTTCTTCTCAAAGGTAGGGGTACAAAACAGGTATTTCTCAAAATCATTGTGATGTACAAGTAAAAGGCATCAGTAAATTTTATAGGCAGTCTAAGTATCCTGCAAATTCAAATCTCAGATTGAACATAAACATATTGTTTCAATGCATTCTACATATGTTCCCCATGAAAATCATCAGAATTCTTCCCGACTACCCCCATTCCTAAATGCATATGTATATACATATGTTTGGAAGGAAGAGGGGGAAAAGGGAAGAAAGATGTTAAGGGGCATTATTCCACTCCCAAACCAGGTCTTACCTAATCCCTTCTCCCCAGTTGCATCCAATGGAAAAAAAAAATCAGAATTGAATGATATAATCAGTTTTAAGTCCTAAGAAAGCTTGAAGGGTTGGATTCGGTGGTAAAATGCTGAACACTGTTTCCTTGAGAAAAGTTGCATTTTATTTCTACAATGCAGAATTTTGTTGTTGTTTTTAACCACATCCACCAACACCATATAAAGACTCCATTTATTTCATTTTTTCTTTCCTCTAAATAAATTATTGATATCTTTTGTTTTTAATATCATCTTAATTTCCCAATATATCTGCACTATTTCCTCACCTATCAGACTATCCCTATAATCGACCAATCAAAAAGGAATTCTTTAGCATCTACTATTTGCTAGGCAAAAATACAAAAGTGTAACAGTCCTTGGAAGAAGATCCCTTGTAACAATGATTTTTTTAAAAATATAAAAGAAGCTCAATAAATCAGTCAAACATGAATCTAAGCAATAGATTAAATCCACATTCCTCTATCTCTGCAAATATTGTACTGAATTTGCCTAGAGAACTTGTTTGTTTCAAAAATGAAAAGAAATCCATAGATTATTAAGATGAGAACATTTGCCTTTCCAGTTGCCAACAACTTACTTTTATGTTTTTATCTTGTTTTCCTTTCTTTTTTGGTTCTTTCTGTTCTGTTATGCCCTCTCCTATCAAATTTCTTGAAGTGATAAAGAAGAACAGTTTGGTTCTCATTATTTATTATTAGATTGTATTTGTCAACATGATGTTTTCTCATAAAACCATCACACAGGTTACCCGTGTTACAATGACTGAAAATCCTCAAATTGTTCTGGGTAAATAAGATATTCCCCTCAGTTTCATTTAATTAAAAATGTGCCTGTTTTATTGGAATTTGCACAGAGATTTAGCAGTGGGCTCTCAGCTTCATTCACCACCACTGAGGCAGAAACTAAGAATCTGGCATCTGAGTTGGAAATTCATTACATAAGCCTTTCTGACCAACAAACTGAAATGTCTTAATTATAAAGATCTCCGATGCTTCATCTCCTGAAGCTGGCCAGGGGAAACAATTGCCATTTTTATTGTTCGTGGCTTCCAGTGTTGAGTGATTTCAAGCCAGAAGAGATATGGAAGATGTCAGTTCATTTACTGAGGCTTAAGGGTTTTACAACAAAACATAGTTTGATGAATTTGGCAGGACTAAATAAGAGTATAAAGAATTTATTTTGTTATTTGGGGGCAAAAGGAAGCCTATTTTGACCTACCCCCCCAAAGAACCCTGCAAGCACTATGTTTTGTTTTTCTTTTGAATTTATGCAGAAAGAGCAAGAACCATAATATTGCCTTTTTTTCATCTTGCTTGAGGAAAGACAAAAAGGAAGCAAAAAGCAGAGCTGCACGAGGTACATTTGCAATGTCTGAATCATTGCACATGAATATACAGTACCAGATGGTGGATCATTTTCAGATGGGAGATAGGTTCGGAAGGCATGGGGGATGGGTGACTGGCAGCTTCTACAGCAAATAGTACAGTATCCATTAAACTGGGGTACAGATAAGTCAGAGAATGGTACAATGACCAGCATTCCATGATGAACTGAAAAGAGGGAAATATCCTTGGACTATGGGGACAAGAAACTGGACTTAGCAAAGGTAGCAAAAAAATCAGAGCAACCAAGATAGACATTCAGCAGGTGACCTTTGTCTCTTCGGTTTCTCAATTGTTATTCACAGACTTTCTTTTCCTCCAATCTATCAAACAATATCCATTGAGTCCCCATATGGAGAGGTGGAGAAAGGTGAAAACAGATAAAATGTATATTCTCTGGGAATTGGGAAGACTACACACAGCCAAGAAAATGGTATGAGAACAACAGTGAGCATCTTCTAGCATCATTCTGACTTCTGGTGGAATGGTTCAGCCATACTACATCAATGTGCCATGCCCCTAGAACAATAAGTGTTCTGGAGTCCTACTGGTATACTACTCTGTGGTAGGACAGGCCCCAGCTTACATGGTCGATGGAAAGGTACGACTGGCAAAGTTATGTCATTGTGTGCATAAACATAGACTAAGAATAACAACTGAAGGAAGTGTTCATGCTATGTATAAGAGAGAGAACCTCCTTCCAGATATTATCCTCAACGGAATAAGGAAAGGCAAAAACCAACATTTTAAAAAACCCTGAAAGGGAGGTCTTTTTTAAGTAAAAGAATGAGGAGATTTTAATTTCCAAGACTAAAAATTCTTTTCAATGCATTGACAATTCCACTTCCAGTCTTTGAAATTTAACTTTTTAAAAGCAAAGCTCACTACTCCCTGAAAAACTCTGGAAACTCAATTGTGTTTAGGAATGAATGAATTAATGCAAATTCAAAGGCACATTCAACTGCTTTCTTTCTTAACATGCCAAGAACTACAGCTATGGAGGTGGGGAACGCATGAGCTTTATGAAACTCTCAGAATTGGAAATAGTATTAGCACCCACTATTTTACAACTTACTTCTTTAGATAGAAGAACTAGTTTTCTTGTCTCTTTTTTAACTTCATCCATGAGTATGAAGACCAGGAATAAAAGAAAAAAGTTTACTGCTGATATATTATATTAATTATAGTGCATCATATATTGTGTTATATATTATATTTCATTACATTATTTCATATTATATATCCTCAACCATCAAATTCCAAAAGCAAATTTATAACACTAAATAATTTAATTGTTAACCAAGTCAAGTTCCAAGTTAACCAAGTTAAAGAATTGCACTAGACATAGGGAAGGCATTCTGGTAACATGAGTTGTAATTGGATTGATTCAATAAACCAGAAACATAAAACTAATTTAAAAACAGCTATTGTCCCCATTTTTAATTTCGCACCTTTGTTCCAAGAATTTTCTGCTCTTAGAGGGCAAATGCCTTGTCTTTTGTAGTTGTTTTAATTGTGAATGAATTTTTAACATTCTGAATTAGTGATTCTCATTGTGGGACATGCCATCCATCCTTAGCCCAAACATATGACACCTATGTGCACAACTAATGAACATGCAATGGAAATACTCAGTGCCAAAAGGAAAATAGTGCTTGTTCTCCTGTTATCAGCTAGGGCCTCATACAACTGATTGGTATTGAATCTCTACAGGATTGCATTCACTCTTCCTTGCATTTTAACTGGATTCTGTCATTTTTAAAACGAAACTATTTCTAAGAACTCAAAGTACTTCTTCCCTGAAATATTCTTCATTTGGAAAATGAAAACAGTTTCATTTTCTAATTCTACCCAGTCAAGCATAATGTTATTTTTGTTTGGGATGGAACATTTCAGGGAAATATATCCATTAGAAATGTTTTTGAAGGCCCTCTAATCATTTTGAATTTAGGAAAGAAAGCCTCTGGTTTTTGTTTTGTTTTATTTTGTTTTTTTACACTGGAGGGCAGCAGGAAGGTAGGGGAGAGAATTGATCCAATCCTATTTTATATAAAAGTTTCAGAGGTCACAAAGACTTACCCAGCTTCAAGTTAATACATGAGAATATCTTAATAATATCTGTATACATCTAGATCAAAATCCTTTAAAAGAAGAAGCAGTTGGCCTAATTGAATTTCCAATGATTCTGAATTATCTGGAGGACATAAATTTCAAACATGAGAATGAAGCAAGACTTTCTGAATTGTGTGGCATTAGAAAAAAGCTAAGTCAAACTGTCATAAATAAAAATATCTTTGAAGAATGTGGAAGACAGAAAGAGCTCTGTTTTATTTGTAGAAAGCAGAAGTGTTCTGCATTTGTCCTTACTGGCCTATTTTAGCCAAAATAATAAAAAACAAGAAAGAATCAAGTGTAACTACACATTCTCCATGATTTTCACAAAATACTGCAGGTCTCCCTTTAAAAAGCTCCATTATGATAAAATAAGTCATTTTGGTTTCTCACAAGGGAGTCATATAATTCCTTTAATTAAGAGAAAGTAGAACAGTAATTCCATACACAAGACCTTCTGCAGCTGACTGAAGCACAGAAAAATATATTTTAGCTTGTTGGTAACAGACATCTCCCCACTCCTTCTCCTCACTAACCATTCTTTGTGCTATTTTTGTTCACCTACCACCCTATCAACACTTCATGAAATCGAACACCTATATGCCTGAATACTGAAAACCACTGGTCTTCACCCTATTCTCCATTTGATTTTATTATACCATGAGATTTTTATTTAAGGATCATGAAAAGTAGAAACTAGAACTGGCACATGGCGCCTGAACATTTCCTGGACCTGTCAGCATGGTAGGATGGAAAAAACCTCAAGAGAACTGAGGCCCGATCTTTGTTCTGTCAAAGACAAGTTGCATGATTTGTTGGGCCCTCAGTTTTTTCACTCTTAAAATGAGCAGTTGAATCTGCTTCTAAGGCTGTTTACAACTAGAAGTTCATTGGTGAATATTTAACAATCAGCTTTCAAAGGAGGAACAATGGACACAAAACACATCTTAAAGTTTAATCTGCTTTGTTCACATTTTCTTCTTCTCTTTCTTTTGTCTAGACATTCAACAAAACAATAAATCAACTGTGCTTTGCTGACTTCTGAGATGTAAATGCTCACACAGGAAATTTAACAATCAGCTCTCTTGAGCAAGTGTTGATGTTAGTATATATATATATATGTGTGTGTGTGTGTGTGTGTGTGTGTGTGTGTGTGTGTGTGTATGTATATATATATGTATATATATATATATATATATATATATATATATATATATATATGTATATATATATTTTCATGACCTCAGTTCCAAAACAAAACAAAAATTTGTCACTTTCCTTTAATTCATACATTAGATTTTTCATATCTAGAAAATAAGATTCAGTTTTAAAATAATTATTTTGTAAGTAAGTGATACTTGTCAACCCATACTTTTAACCATTCCCCAAGAATAAACAAAATTATAATTCTTCTTTCTCCCCCAAGAGAAAATGATTTGGTAGTAGGTGTGAGAATAAGTATCTCCTTGCTGGACTTCATATTGACCCTTAGACCTATCCCCATCTTCCCAGTGGTGGTAGAATGCTCCTGTGACTTAAATATAACATGTGCTCCTTAGAAGTTTAGGATTTCCTGGACCTCATCATTTTGGCAGAATGGATAGAATGGCAGACCTATAGTCAGGAACATTCATCTTCATGAGTTCATATGCAACTAACTGGGTGATCCTGACAAGTCACTAAAACCTGTTTGCCTCAGTTTCCTCATCTGTAAAATGTGCTGGAGAAGGAAATATCAAATCACTCCAGTATCTTTGCCAAGCAAATCCCAAATTGAGTCACATAAAGTCAGTCACGACTGAAAAAACTTACCTATCACATTATAGATTATAGGACTTATAAAGCAAAAGTACCAAATCATTTGTGTACCAGGACATATTCTAACAAAATAGGCCCTGTGCATCATACAATTCATAAGCTTGAATATTTCAAGATAAATAATTCAGTATTTGCAGTATAAGATAATTTCAACCTATTTTAATTTTGATGTGAAAAAAGATAAACAAACATTTAATATTTTAGTTGTGTGTTTCACTTGTTTATAGAGGAATTTTTTGGGGTTCAAAAAGACTAACTATACTTTTTCATTGATTACTGGTCCTTTTTCATCAGTGTTTAAAATTTGGTATGTCCATAGTCTCTCTGTCATATGTGATCAAAATGTGTGGCCTGAGTGTCGGCATTATGATTGTATGTTCAAACACAGCTGGTGACCTTGAGAACAGATGGGAAACATAAACAGAGATTAGTAGCAAAATCAAACAGATTCCCAATCATAAATTTGGTAAGGACTAGGATCAGGATTACTGATAAAAATCATTAGTAACAAGTCTTTGCTGGACAAAGACACAGGGGAATCTAGAGCCATACTTAAGAGTTGATGGTCTCGTATATCTTGGCTTACAGTGGAGACTCTGGGAATGTTTATTGCTTATACGTTGATCGCTTATAAGACCTTTTTTATGAGCTTGGTAGATTTGAAATTGAGGAGCTGACAAATGTTGTTAATTTTATATAGTCCACATTTGATCAGGTGTCAAAGTCCAAAGCCTTTCGAGATATTTTCTCTGCTTTGATATTCATGCTGAAGGCCAGAGGGAAAATTGGATAAGGGTGAGATTTGGATGAATGGCCAATTTCTTTCTGCTTAGATGTGCTTTTCATTTTTATGCATCTGAACAGGTGTGTGCAGTGTAAATAATATGGAGGTGCATAAGGGAACCATTAATAAGTATTCTTTCAAATTGCCTTTCAATCTGTTCTTCAGTTAGTAAATGGTTCAACCATCTCTTGTTTGAAGGTTAGCTTATGTCCCAATTGGAAATTTGCAATGCAAAAATAAAAGCATTTGAATCAGTAAATTTTTGGTTTAACAGGAAGCCACGACTATTTAAGAATCCAAATGACTTGTACAAAATCAGCTCTTAGAAATATTGCTATTTTTGTTGTTTGTAAAGGAAATAATAGGGCTTATTATTGGAAAGAAATATTTCTTGAGAAGGAAGAATTTTCATTTTTTTTTTCAGATAGAATAGATAGGACTGTAAAAAAGAGAACTCTAACAGGACTTTCAGGAAGAAAATTATGTTTAAGAATGGCAAAGATCTGGTAAGGAGTACAAAAGAGAAGCCATTAGTAGAAAATAATTGCATATGAATGGCATAAGCCAAGAAGGGATTAATCGTGGTATTTTGGTTCAAGCCTCAATATTCCTGGGTACAAATTCTACCAGTGTGACCTTGGGCACTTAATCTCCTTGGGCTTCAGTTTGCCTACCTCTAAAATATGGACATTGGACAAGATAGTCTCTTGGGCCCCATTCAGTTCTAGATGTAGATTCTTTATCAGGTGGTTCGTATTTCCTTTTTTTCTTCTGGCTGCCATTACTAATATTAAAATAAATTCTGTTCTGTTGTTCTGTTGAGTTACTTTACTCATTGTCCATGCCATTTAATTTTAAAATCACAACAGATAGCTAAGGAATATCATTTCATTTTCATTGGTCCCTGCTACCATTCACTTTTAGAACATTCTTTCTTGCTTATTGTTATGAATGACAACTTATGCACAAGAAGTTATTATCAAGACTTTGAAGAGTATGGCAAGAAAAAGAGAGACAACCTAATGGGTACACATAAAGGCAGCTAGGTGGACAATGTACTTACAGTTAGTAAGATTTGAGTTAAAACCCCATCTCAGACACTTACTAGCTGTGTGAACCTGAGTTATTCATTTCACAACCGTATGCCTCAGTTTCCTCAAATATAAAATGGGTAAAATAACAATATCTACTTACTAGGTTGTAAAAAGAATCAAATATATAAAGCTCTTAATATAACATCTAACACATAATAGGCACTCAGTAATTGCGATTTTTCCTTCCTTTCTTTCATTATGTATTTAAAGAATAAGAAGGTTGTTTCCATCATGTCTGGATAAATCTTCTGTGGAGAACTGGTGGGAAAACACAAATAGCACAAACTGTCCCCCATGCTTAGGATGCTCTCCTCCTTCATCATCTCTCAGAATTTTTACCTTCCTTTAGTGCTCAAATTACCTTCTTATGTGGTATTCTCTGATTTTTTCCAAATGACCATGTTCTGTTCCTCTTCAAATATTCCTACAGCAATTTATCTAGAGCTTTCCTTTGTTCCACAATACTCCTTACCTTCCATTAAAATGATATATGTACATTGTATAATATCTTTTGAAGATACTATCATTTTTATCTTTAGTGTGGCACTAAAGAGATAGAGAGGAAAACAGGATAATTCAGTCATTCTTGTTCATCCCCACCCTACTATTGACTCATTTCCAAGATGGATTTTTTGGTATAAACATTCTCTTTTTGCTCTGGGAAATTATAACAAATGATTCTCTAATTTTCCAATTTTTTCCAGCTCTGAAAGCCCAGCCAAAAACAGAACTCTGGCAAAACACCACATAGATCTCATTCTCCTTTCCTTGGATGGCCCTCTGAACAGTCTCCTCCCAATTATATTACCAATAAATATACCCATGCCTAGGTTTTTGAATAGTTAATTGCAATCATGGGTTTAAAAGAAAAAAAATAAACATTTAAAACAAAGAGAGAGAGAGAGAGAGAGAGAGAGAGAGAGAGAGAGAGAGAGAGAGAGAGAGAGAATACTCCTGAGAAATAAACTTTCTCTATGGCCAGAAGAAAAGGGACCACATTTTCATGAGAGAGTTCAAAGAGAGAAACTAAATAAACAATCGCTCCCTTCAGAGAAAGCCTGTGGAGTTTCAAGAACATAATATCCATTCTAACAGTAGTAGTATTATGGACCTATTTATTTCCTAATTCCAAGCTTCTTTCTTGTTATTGTTTGCCCTTCATTCTCGAAGAGGACCATATCATCAGGGAACTGATGCCATAATAGGCAAGTGAATTTGGATATAAGTGAGGGAGGGTTGGGCAAGGTCATCTGCCTCTCTCCTCCAGAGCCATCTGGGTCCAATGGTCAGATACAGATCAAATCGACCGGAGGTGATCCTGGATGTAATGGGACACTTTGGCCTTTTTAAGCTAAAACTGTTTACCTCAGTTTCTTTATTTGTAAAATGATCTAGGGAAGGAATGGCAAACCATTCCAGTATCTGACAAATTTTAAAATTAAATGCCATCTACCACTACATGCACGGACAATGAGTAAAGTAACTCAACTGAACAACAGAATAGAATTTATTTTAATATTAGTAATGGCAGCCAGGAAAAACAAACAAAAAACCCAAATGTCATGCCTGAAAACAATTGAATAAGAAGCTCTTGCTGAGCTCTAAAATTATGTAATTCTGTGATTTTTCTCTCCTAGAAGTACAGGTGATAATTAGAGAAATTTGACTTTACTTAGATATATAAAGAAATTTGTGTCCCCAACTCCCTATTCCCTTCTTGCTGTTATTCCTCTAGCTAAACTTGACCAGGAATTTGAAATAGTAAAAGGGACTCAGTTTATTCTTTTTTTTTTTTAAGGAAGAAGAGCACTCTTGTCATATTCAGTCTTTGGCCCTTCCCATTTAGAGTAATTCTTATGCAAACATTTATCTCACTTTTCTCAGAGATGGAATTACATTAATCCCACTGAGGGTTAAAGGTCAAGAGCCAGACTCCCACAGTCATTCTTCAGTTCTCTATACTGTGAATATTTTTCCAAATTCTGATGCTCTTGTGTGAAAGATGGAATACTCTGCCAGCTGAAGATTGGAGCACGACATTTCCAGCTGTACTGGATTCCAATACTCTCTTTAAACTCTTGAAGAATTGCATTTCTCTAAAGCCAGTGAATAACAGATAGCAAGAATTTGCAGCCACAGCCTTGCAGGTATAAGGGCTAACTAGGAAATAAAGATAGCTCAATTTGTAAAAGTTAATTTTGGTGGTCATGGGGAAAGTCAGGGCTTAAGTTGTCAAAGTCTCATGCCCTCCATCCAGTGAAGTTTGCTACATCCTTGTAAGAACAGAACTAAAGTTTAAATAGAAAAGCAAGATACTGTAGAGGAAATAGCATTGTATTTTCAATGCAAGGATGTGAATTATCCTTGCTCTTACCCTCCTTCCTCCACCTCAAAAGCAATCAGGGTTAAGTGACTTGACGAGGATTACACAGCTAGTAAGTGTCCCAAGTGAGATGTGCACTCAGGTCCTCCTGACTCCAGGACAGTGCTCTACTGCCCTAAGACCCCTGGCTAACCTTCAATCCTTATTCTTCTATTTGGCTCATCTGCTCCCCTTTTGGGTCATTCCCTTCTTTGGGATATAATTATTTCATCTGTAAAATTAAAGGATTTGGACCAGGCAATAATCTCTATAATAGGAGTTCTTAAGCAAGAGTCTATGAATTTTTTTCTAAATTTCAGTACCAATATTTCTATATAATTGACTTCTTTTGTAATCTTCTATATCTTAATTTATACATTTATAAGTGTTATTCTGAGAAATGGGCCCATAGGTTTCACCCAAACTGCTAAAATGTTGGGGTGAGGGACCTAGGTTCAAGGCACACAAAAAAGCTAAGAGCTCCTTTTCTAAACATTATTCTTCTTGTTCTAAATCTCACTAAGGATACTGAGAATCCTACTTGTCAGGAAACATCCCATCTCTCAACAGCCTATCATTAAACTAACTAATAAATCTGGAATCAGAATTGAATTCTTTTCCTGATTGCTTAGTGACCACAATTTTCTGAATGGCATTGTGTCAGTTTCTTGGTTCTATGTGATATAGCAGAGAGGTCATTCGATTGGAGACCAGGTAACCTGCATCAGGGCAGTTTAGTGATGCAGTGGAGTCAGGATGAATCCTTTTCCTGGACCAGTCGCTTAGCCCTGTTTGCCTCAGTTTCCTTATCAGTAAAATGAGCTGGAGAAGGAAGATGCTAGAGAACTCCAGTATCTCTGCCCAGAAAACCCCAAATGGGCTCATGGAGAGTCAGATATGACTTTATAACAACAAGCTTGGAACAAACCTGGATTCAAATGTGACTCCAACATTTATTAGCTCTGTGACCCCGAGCAAGTGATCATGGATTCTCTAGTTCTAACTTTCTCAATTGTAAATGGAGGGGTTATCAAGAAAGGCCTTTTGTAAACTTTAAAGTGCTAAATCAATGTGAGTGATTATTAAGCTAGATAAAGCCCCAGAAAATGAGCAGGAAGGTGGGAATAGCCCAACCAAGTGCCCCCTTTACTCTGATTGCTACTGCTCTACCATAACTGTAGATTATGGACAGTGAGCTGGGAGGTATCAGGTTTCACATTTATATAATCATAAGATTATAGATTAAAAGCTGGAAGAGACCTTAGAGACCATCAAATCATTAAAAGTTTTCAAAGTGCTATGCAACTATTATCTCATTTTCTTGTGCAGTAAGATAATTGCATGCATATATTGGATTTAACACATATTTACCATGTTTAACATATATTGGATTGCTTTCCATCTAGGGGAGGAGGTGAGGAAAGGGGGGGAAATTGGAACACAAGGTTTTGCAAAGGTTAACGCTGAAAAATTATCCATGCATATGGTTTGAAAATTAAAAAGCTTTAATTAAAAAAAGTTTTAAAAATAGTATCTAATTTGATCTTCACAACAACTCTGGGAATTAGGTACTATTATTACCCCCATCTTACAGGTTAGAAAACTGAGTTGGTGCCTCAGGCCAATTTAACTTTTTGATTTTAGGGTTACACCTGCCTCTGATCCTAAGATCCTAAAGTTTACTTTCATTAAGAGGAAAAACAAGCCCATATCTTCCTAAAAGGTAGCATTTTATTAACAGGCTGACTTCAGAAAAGCCTGGAAGGATTTACATGTACTGATGCTAAATGAAATGAGGAGAACCAAGAGAATATTGTACACAGCAACAAGATTATGTGATATCAATTGTGATGGATTAGACTCTTTTCAACAGAGGTAATTCAAGGCATTTCCAATAGACTTGGTATAGAACATGTCATCCCCTCCCAAACTGTATGATAAAGCAGAGAGGATGCTGGACAGTGACCAAGCAACCTGCATTTGACAGGGAAGCTGAATGTGGCTCAAAGCATAGTATTTTTACCTTTTTGTTGCTACTGTTGTTATTTGTTTGCTTTTTTTTTCTTTCTCATGGATTTTTTTTCCTTTTTGATTTATGCAACATGACAAATATAGAAATATGCTTAAAAGAATTGCACATTTTAACTTACATCAGATTGCTTGCTATCTTGTGGGGGAGAATAATTTGGAATACAAAGTTTTACAAAAATTAATGTTGAAAATTATTTTTATACATATTTGAAAAAATAAAATACTATTGAAAATAAAAAAACATTATCTTATTTAAAGGAATATGAAAAAGAAGTAAGAAGAGAAAAACTAAATTGGGTTTTAGTAGGTTATTCCTGGGGCAGGTAGGTAGTACAGTGACTAGAATACTAGATCTGGACCCAGGGACACTTCTCTTTCTAAGTTCATATCTGGCCTTAGATAATTACTAACTATGTAGCCTGAGCAAATCATTTAGTTCTGTTCACCTCAGTTTCCTCATCTGTAAAATGTGAAGAAAATGGCAAACCATTACAATATCTTTGCCAAAAAAACTCCAAATGAGGTCATGAAGAGTCAGACACAACCAAATAACAGTAACAAAAGTAGTCCTTTGGGTTCCTGTCTCCTTCCTCTAGTTTTCAGATTCACCCCTTTCTCTGCTATAAAGTAACTGAGAAAACTTTATCCATTTTTCATCCAATCTATCAGCCCCTCTACATCCATCTATCCAGCCATGATTGGAGAACATCTTGTAAATATAAAACAAAAAATAATAACAAAATAAGTGTCTCCATTCATTTTGAGCTGCTACAAATAAGTATTTTTTTCTCATGGATTTCCTTCCCTCTCATAACTATTTTGGAAGGAATTTTAAAAAGGTACTTTGTTAACCAGGATTTTTTTTTTTCATATTGTAAAGTACCCTTAAATTTCTGTAAATAGACATCCTATTTTTTTAGGAAAAGAGAGTGACTGTCTATGAACTTACTTTCACTTCATGGAAACAAGGTGCAATAGAACAGTGTAATGATCGGGTGAGAATTCTGGGCACGTAGAACATGTCCTGCTGTGGATGTGAGCTCTGAGGCTGTTGTAAGGCTCTTTTGCTCCAAGTGATAAAGCATCTGACAAGTGGCAAGATTGAGAGAAGATCAGGCCAGTCATTATGTATTCCACTTCATCCTGGGCCCAAAGCGTCTGTACAAGTGCCTGACACTATTTTCACTGTCTGTTAATTTTGAAATAGTCTTGGAATTCATCCTGATGAATGGGCAGGAGCTCAGAGTCGGTGAGGGAGGAGGAAGGAGCAGGGGAGAATCCCAAGAACGTCCCCCATGTGTTTGTCAGGGCTTCTGTCAAATCTAAAATTCATTGTGAGTGGAGAAAGACAAGTTTGGTTGTTCAAGCTATTTGACCAGTGTTAGAACACAGACATAAGCAGATCAGGCTGCAAAAAGAAGCTTCCATGGTCTACTTGACTACTACCCTCAGTAAATAGTAGTGCCAGCCTGTCAAGGGCCCTATAGAAATCAGCCTTTAAATTAACATGTCTGTGCTCCCAGAGAGAGCCATGACAGACAGTAGAAGCATTATAAATAATTGAAGACAGGCATCTATCTCTACTGCTATCAGAAGGACCTGTTTTACTAAGACCAGCCTGATGCTTTTAAAATCTCATTCCTTTCTCATCTTACCATAGGGCCTGCAAGAGTGACAGCGTGATCTCACCATTTTATCTCTGCCTTTACTCAGTCGCAATTAAGTGGCCCCAAAGCAAATTATGAAATGATGTTGACTACTCTAGTCATCTTGGGAATTGAGTTTTCTATTCAATTGAGAAAACATTTATTAAGCGCCTTATAGACAAGATGACTGATCTGGGTACTAGGAATTAAGTTGAGAAAAAACTGTATCTCTGTCTTCATGGAACATATAGTCCAGTAGGGAAATATAAACACACATATTTACACACATTTATGTGTTTCTATGCATTATCTTATATCTAAATTTATATATTTACTTATGTATAAATGTTTATTTATATTTAACTATGAGAAAATATTTTATCTAAATATGAGCATATATTCATTTGTAAGTGAATATGTTTACATAAAAAGGTATGCAAATAATTATATTTCTTTAGTAATCCAGCAGATCTGTGATAGATCCAACATATCTATCTCAATTATATTGCAAATTACAATTCCACCAAACTTTTCATCTTGAAGCTTCCCATCCATATCCTACCATAAATTCTCCATAAGGGTCTTATCTGATCTTTTAGAAGATTTGTCCACAGTCTATATGTAAAATATTTGGATTTTGTATCTGTTATATCTCAATTTCTCTGTATAATAGCCCATTGCTCTGCTTTTTCTAATTTCCTGGGTAATTCTTTTATAGACTCCTCATGTATTTCTCTATTATCCGTTTGTACAATGCAAAGAATAGGATTTTTCCATAATTCACAGCTTTGTTAGCACTGCCAGAACAAAATCCATGTGCAAAAGATTGTATGTCTGTATGGGTGTGTGCGTGTGTAAATATGTATATGTGTCTGTATATTTCCCTACTAGACTATAAGTTCCACGAAGGCAGAGATGGAGTGTGTGTGTGTGTGTGTGTGTGTGTGCGCGCGCGTGTGTTAGAAATGTGTGTCACTGAAAATATCCTTGCAATTTCTCAAATACAAACCAGCCTGCTTTCTTTTTTCTCTCTTATTTTATTTTTTTCTCAATTGTGTTTGTTTATTTAAATTTTGAGTCCCAAATTTTTTTCCTCCCTCTTCCTTGAGAAGGGAAGCAATTTTATATAGATCATATATGTAAAGCCTTGCAAAATATATTTCTTTTTTACTAGAAACTATGTGGATGCCCATCAATTGGAGAATGGCTGAATAAATTGTGGTATATGAATATTATGAAATATTATTATGGAATATTATTGTTCTGTAAGAAATGACCAGGTGCAGGATGAATACAGAAAGGCTTGGAGAGACTTACATGAACCGATGCTGAATGAAATGAGCAGGACCAGGAGATCATTATATACTTCAACAACAATACTATATGATGATCAATTCTAATGAATGTGTCCATTTTCAACAATGACATGAACCAAATCAATTCCTATAGAGCATAAATGAACTGAACCAGCTACACCCAGCAAAAGAACTCTGGGAGTTGACTATGAACCACTACATAGAATTCCCAATCCCTCTATTTTTGTCCGCCTGCATTTTTTATTTCCTTCACAGGCTAATTGTACACTATTTCAGTCTGATTCTTTTTGTACAGCAAAACAGCTGTTTGAACATGTATACATATGTTGTATTTAATTTATACTTTAACATATTTAATATGTATTGGTCAACCTGCCATCTGTAGTGGGGGGGAAGGAGGGGAAGAATTAGAACAAAAGATTTGACAATTGTCAACGTTGTAAAATTACCCATGCATATATCTGGTGAATAAAAACTATTAAATTATATGTGTATATATATTTCTATTTTAACCATGTTACAAAAGAAAACACAGGCAAAAAAATTATTCAAGAAAAAAGTTTAAAAAGTACACTTTGATCAGCATTCAGACTCTGTCAGTTCTTTCTCTAAAAGTGGATAGTATTTTTATCATAAATCCTTCAGAATTTCCTTGAAGCATTGATCAAAATAGCTAAGACATCATACAATATTGCTGTTACTGTATACGATATTATCCTGTAATATTCACTTTGCTCACTTCACTTTGCAACAGTTCATATAAGTCTTCACAGGTTTTCCTGAAACTAATTCTCTTGTCATTTCTTTTAGCATAATAACACCATTATTATTATAGCATAATAGTATTCCATGACAATCATATATTATCATCATGTAATCAACTTGTTCAGCCATTCCTCAATTAATAAATATTCCCTCACTTTCTAACTCTTTGTCACCACAAAAAGTTAGTATCAATATTTTTGTACAAATAGGTCCTTTTCCTTTTTGTTTGGTCTTTTTCAGAGACCTAGTATTTATAATGCTAGGATCAAAGAGTGTGCATATTTTTATAGCCCTTTGGCCATAGTTGGAATTTGCTCTCCAGAATGGTTGGATCTATGCAGCCCCAACAGTCTCTCAGTATCTCAATTTTTTTTACATTCCCTCCAATATTTCTCATTTTCTTTTTCTCTTATATTGCCTAATCTTATGGATATGAGGTGGTTCCTCATAGTTTTTTTTAAGTTGCCATTTTTCTAATCAATAGTTATTCTGTCACTTTCTGATCCCATTTGTCTGCATAAAATATCCAGAATCTTTTTATTCAAAGACCAATTCAAAAGGGCAGCCCATTCAGTGGATAAGAATCTAGAAAACAAGCCAACAAGCATTCATTAAGAATACAGTACCTGGAACATAGAAGACACTTAATAAAGGGACAAATCTCTTTTGAGTGACACTAGATCTCTCTGGGCAGCTAAGTAGCAACTTAGATGGAATGTTGGGCTGGGAGTCAAGAAGATTCATCTTCCTGAGTTCTAATCTAGCCTCAAACACTTATTAGCTGTGTGATCCTGGATAAGTCACCTAACCCAGTTAATCTCAGTTTCCTCATTTGTAAAATAAACTAGAGAAGGAAATGGCAAACCACTCCAGTATCTTTGCTAAGAAAACCCCACAATGGGGTCATGAAGAGGAGAACATGACTGAAAAGATGATAAATCTTGAGGAAAGCTGTATTCTGGAACAGTCTATGTATTATTGCAGGGATAAAGTATAAGGTAGTCAGCATTATGTCATATACTAATAGACATTCTGGATGAGATCATTACCTGTATGGAGTCTCTCCACCATTTGGATTTTGTGTAGAAACTGCTCATTTTTGCCCTGCTTGATAATAATAATTAAAGAATTATGAGATTTTCTATATTGTTGCTTCTGTAAAAGATACCTATATCATCTTAACATATGCATGGAAAATACTTTTCTTCAAAGAGCCTTTTTTAGTCTGCTTTTTGCTCAACTAAGTAAAATGTTCTATTTTTTTAAATAACTCGTATTCTCTATACCTTTCAGTCAGTTGTATGATATTGAAGATGTCATCTGCTATTAGGTCTTTTTACATTTAATTTCCTTTTTTTTTTTTACAATGAACAACCTAGTCCTTGTCCTCAAAGGTCAACTTAGTGAATCTGACTCTCATTCTTCTGATATTTTGAAGATTTTTCCAAACTCGTTGACATTTCCTGTCACTGTCTGACCCCAGGCACCTACAGGGTTCTCTCTCCTTAGACTGAGTCCCTTGTCTATCCCAACAATCTTCCAATTGAAAATGTTCCTTCTAACCAAGGAATATCTTGGGCATTTCCTCTGCCCTGAGCACATAGTCTCATATGCCAGTTCAGTTCATTTCCACAGACATTTATTAAATATTTGTTGTGTTCCAGGTACTCTGTAAGTGCTGGGCTAAGAAGATAAACAACAAAAGAAAGCAAAATATAAATCCTGCTCTCAAAAAGCTTACCTTTTGTTAAAAGAATTGAAGAAAAAGGGTTATAGGGTTATTAGAAAAACATAGAAAGAGTTGCACAAAATAATGAAGAGTTAAATTAGCAGAACCAAGAGAAGATTGTACACAGTAACAACAAAATTGTTTTAAGAATGATTTTGAATAAATAAGTCACTTTGACCATTATAAACACCCACATTAATTATAAAGGGCATATAAAGAAAATCACTATCTGCCTACAAAGAACTGATAAATAGAAATATGTATGCAATAATTATATATATATATACATATGTATACATACCTATTTATGTCTAGTGATAGCTATTACTAAGTTGGGGGGAGAAAAAAAGAAATTTATGTGATAACTATTATATATTTCATACATTTAGAGGAATGGTAAGTTGTACATAACGGATTTTCAGTTTCATATGCAATCATCTTTCTTTTAATAATATGTTATATAAATTTTTGTTTTATTCCATAAATTAAAAATAAATAAATAGATATTTAACAATGAGGAAATGAGACATATAAATATAAAACTAGTATCTCATAGAACATGCAAGAAACAAAGAAAGTATAAGATTAAAAAATCAGATACTCATAGATTGAGAATAAGGAAGGCACTGAAAAGGCATTGAGCCCAACTCCTTCATCTTACAGACAAAGAAATTATGGACCAGATATAGTCAGTGACTTGTCCAAGGTCTCAAAAGCAATAACTTGCTAGGACATCAACCCAGGTCCTCTGGCCCCAAATGCAGAACCTTTCCCACCAAGTGTTCAAGCTTCTGCAAAGCTGAAAAGAATGAACATTGACAATGCAAAGATCTTTTTGTCATTTTCTGGAATTTATGCACTATGCATTAGAGTTTACTATTATAGTCTAAGAAAGTATATAGTATTTTGAAGTTTTGTGACTCAAGAAAATCTCTCACAGAAGAAAGATCTTTAACACTGGCACAGTGGCTATGTGTTGTCTGTGATGAGAGACTGTTTTCTCCAAAGAGCCAAAGGCTCTTTGCAATGACAAATAGAAAGGTTTTTCTCATTCATTATAGATCTATATGTCCCAAAAATATGTTTAGTAAAAACAAAATTTTCTGTAAGATCTCAGATACCTTAATATTTTAAATTTTTATTTTAAATTTAATTAAGAAAGTAGCAAAGAGACTTGACTTATCTTAAAAGTTTCAGTAAGACTTATGGGAATGGGAAAAAAATACTGCATTTAAGGGGAGAGAGAGACAGAAAGGCACACAGAGAGAATACAGACAAAGGGTTGTGCTCACAAACTTGGAATTTTGGAGACTTTACCACACATTTTCAGAAACTTTAACATGGCAGCTGGTTTAGCAAATGGAAGTAACCCAGCATTCTCTTTGCAATGGAAGTCATCAATGGTGAAGAACTCTGTTCACTAAGTCTGCTTCTATCATGGTAAAACAGTTAACTTCTGTGGAGATCTGAGTGCATGGGCTTGCTAATTAGGGAAATATGTTTTCTATATAATCATGGTTATTGAAACTATTCAGCACAGTTTAGCTTGTCCACTCCCTGGTGCTCTTGCCTAATAAGAGATACCTGTCGTGGGCCTGTTCTGATTCTTGGACAAGATGTTTGAAAGTAGAATAGAAACTATAATTTGAAGAGCATTTTTGAAGCACATTTGAAGGCTGTTTTTGACAGATATCAAATCTGCTTTTATGAATAAGATATTACATTATCCCAAATGCTACATTTCTCCCCTCTATCATCTCTCTCTTTCTGTCTCTCTCTATTTCTCTCCATCTCTGTCTCTCTGTCTCTGTCTCTTTCTCTTTCTGTTTGTGTGTGTCTCTTTTTCTGTCTGCTTCTCTGTCTCTTTGTGCGTCTGTCCTCAGTTATTAAGTTTTGATTTTAGGACAGAGTTTTATATATATATATATATATATACACATTATATATATATATATACACATTATATATATATAATATATATACATTATATATATATATAATATATATATAGGAAAAGGCAAAGCAATCAATAAATGATCAAAATAATGATATTGAATTAGCAATTTTCACATATTCATGCTTAAGTGAATTAAGAGCTTAGATTTTACTATTATACCCTAATAAAGGGTGCTCATTTTAATAGCTTTTGTGGTTAAAGTAAAAAGACACTGGATCCTCAAATCTGGACCTCCAGAGACTATGAGAGTGAATAGCGTATAGTAGTCAATAAGTGCTGTTTGACTGATTGACAGGGTACAGGAGACATCTCATTTTACTGAATGGAATTTCACATGCTTCAAGTCTTCCACCATTTTATTGTGTCAACTTGCTACACTAATAATTGATCTGGTCCAGAAACAGTCTGGTTCTCCCTAATTTAGTACAGTTCAGAAAAAAAATCTATAATTTTTGGAGCCAAAAATATTTTCTGACTCTACAGAAAAGAAAGGACTTTCTAGAGGCATTAGTGAAAAGAGCATTGGAATAGGGAATCTAAAAATTCAACCATCAATTGTCCTGCTATTCACATGCTTTCTGATCATCCACAAACCACTTGTTTCTGAAACTCATCTGTAAAATGGGGATAATAATGCTCTTACTGCCAATCTCACAGACATGTCATGATTAACCAGTGATTGGCTCTCTGACAAATGTTTTGCAAGAACAAAGTGTTATATGAAGATAGCCTTTTTCCATAGAAGCTGGAAGCAACTTTGGGATCATAGACTTAAATCTGAAAGGAACCTCAGAGGCCATCTAGACCAACCCCTCAGTTTTATAGATGAGGAAATAGCCCAGAGAAGATTTATTTTACCCATGGTCATATGGTAATAAGTATTAGAGTATCACCATTACTAGTCACAATGACGGCAACTCTAGACCTGATAACCTTGTGTTTTCTTAAAGATTTTCCCAGGCTTCATCTACTACCCAAGCAGCAGAATATAAATAGCATACTTTAAACATAGAAAAAGTAAAGGGTTTGGGATTTTTTTATGGTTGTGTATGTATGAGAGAAAGAGAAATAGAGAGACAGAGACAAAGAGATAGAGAGACAGAAACAGAGAGAGATACGTAGAGACAGAGAGAGACAGAGACAGAGAGAGAGAGAGACAGAGAGAGAGAGAGAGAGAGAGAGAGAGAGAGAGAGAGAGAGAGAGAGAGAGAGAGAGAGAAAGAGAGAGAGAGAGAGAGAGAGAGAGAGAGAGAGTGTGTGTGTGTGTGTGTGTATGTGTGTGTGTGTGTGTGTGTAATTTGAGTTTCATTCTCTTCTAACTGCCAGAAAAAATCTGAGCCATTGACATGGGATTTTATTTTTTTGTCATGTTTGCCTATTTTTTGATGGGAGGAGGGTATGAAGGAATGAGATTGGGAGCAGAAGAGTGTAAGGGATCTAATAATATCAGAGGAAAAAATTAGTATCCCCACAACTTTCATTTCCTTGTTTCTTACAAGACTATGAGCTTTTCTGTCATCATGTCTAGAACAAGGTCTGATATGTTTTTTCACAAAGAACTATTGATGGTGTATCTGTGTGAATTGCCCTAGCATTGGTCACAGCCAACTTCTGTGGGACCCACTGCCCTCCCTCTACAATACGCTCCTGTGTGTGTAGCCATTTATGAAAGGTCAGAAATGAACTGAGAAATAGGCTTGAGTCAAAAACATGTGGCCCTATAAATATCAGTAGAGACAGACAGTTTATTCCAGTTAACCCCCCATTCCTTTTATTTCCCCCGATCTCCCTCTCTCCATTTTTACCCCTATTGTGGTTTCCAGCATTTGACCATAGAACCTCAGACTGTAAGGTTGGCCTGGAAAGGCTGAGCAGGCAGATCCTGGATGCTCAAGCCCAGTGATTTCTGGCAGACCCGACTCCTCAGTGCTATTGAAATAGATTTTTGGTTTTTTTTTTGTTGTTGTTGTTGTTTTCCCTTTGCATTTGTTTCGTTTTCTGGCTGCAGAGTCCTGAGCTCCCTAGCCTGAAATGTTCTGTGTTGTCTCAGTGATTTCTGCTGTCCATTAGGATCACCTTTGCTTTGAAACCAGATTGGGTTTATTTGCCCATCCAAGCCTTCTGAGTTAAGGTACATTCAAAGTTAAGGCTTCTGGCTGGGCCTGAGAGACAATCTGGGCTATCATGACTTTGGCAGCCAAACTGGAGGACTTTGAAGTGACACTTGAACACCTGCTCATGGATGTGTTTGTAAGTAGTTAGCAATTTCATATTTAAAAATGCAATGGATGTTCCACTGTGGTTCTTTTTTTCTTGAAAGAAATGTATGAATAGCATGTCGGTACTCTGCCCTTGTTCATGATTCTAACTTAACTTTGAATGCCACTGTCCAAGTCTTCTGAGGCACTAATTAGTATTCCATGAGGAACAATGGCTTGGAGATGCTGACTTCTAGGTTGGAATTGGAGAAAATCAGGGATTGAAACATACAGATTCAGAGACAGTGTTCTGACTTAAGAGAAAGCCAAAACTTGTCGGTCTATATTAGGTGAGAAGGATAAAATGTATCAGGAGATGTAAAGGAAAAAACTGCTTGAGAAACAAAAGTTATTTTACATTCACTGGATAAACTCAATCTCTCTATTTAAGGCAACAAGTGTTGCTTCCAGACAAAACAGTTCAAAATAATAAAAGATGTTCTTTTGCAGGTAGAGCATGTCTGAAAGCCCATGACAGAATTCTTTGGCAGAATTCAGCAGCCTCCAGTTTCAGGGACCTTACCAGTTTTTGATAAGTGTTAAATTACTAAGAGTTCTCAACAAATAAGTTTTATATTTTTTCTTTGTTTTTCATTTGTGTGTATATCTGTGCGTATATCTGTGCATTTATGTACATGCATTTTGTGTTACTTTAAGAAGCTGATAGAAATACTTTGTACTTTTGAACCTTTAGCAATTAATTTTGTATTTGCAATACGCACTGTTTTTCCTCACCTCAAAATGCCTTCAATCTACAGTGTTCTCTCAGAGTTTTATTTTAGTAATGAGTTTGTTAAATTATCACTGTTGTTGATAACAGGGGAAACTACAGTCTGTGTGAAAAATGCAGGTGGTAACATAGCAGAGTGATATTCATCTTCCAAGAAACACATAGACCTGGCCAAGGCAAGGGGAATGATTTACATTTTGAATTTAAGCCAGTCTGAATTTCAGCTCTGGAAGGAGATTTGGAGGGATATGTTTTGCTGGATAATGGAGATCCTTTTCAGGAATCTTTTCAGGGAACAGTATATTTTGGCAGCTATAGAAGTCTGGGTCTTTTTTTCTTTATTAATTTATAATTTGTCTTTAAGTTGAATCTATGTGTATGCTGGCAAGAACTCCTCAATGAACACTCTTAAAGTCATCATTCTTTTTGTGACTGTGGGCAGTGATGGTCACCTATCTAAATCTCATTCAGCTTTGATAAATATGTTTGAGCTAGACCCCCAAAAAAGCCTATCCAAAAAGGAGAATACATTTCCAGGGCATTTAGGGGATAGTATTACCTACTTTGTCAGGAGGGGGGGGGGAAAGTAGATTGGCCCAAGATGAAATTGGTAGGGGGAGGGAGAGGAGAAGGGAAATACTTATTTCTTAGTTTTTCCTCTAATTTTTTAAATTAAAATATATTTAACACATACTACATTTATTAGCATAGTTTCAATTTGTAATTTTCAGACATCTAAATCATAGTTTCTAAAAATGACTCATAAGGATTCACAGAATTATATAATCAAAACAAAAATGTTCTAAACATTTTTAATTAGTTGTGATATATTAGAACACAATAATATCAAGCTTATAACATTGTTTTTGTTGTTGTTTTTAAAAATGTTTTCAATAAACTAATTTTTAATCAAGTAATTCTGACTGGATAAAATTTTACAATATTTTCCCACTTACTCCAATTTCAAGAAATATTTACTAAGAACATACTTTTAAAAATTAAAACATCTTTTGTTTTTACAATACTCACATTTCACTTCCCAAAGTATCCCTCCTGACAGTTTCATTATTCTATAAATAATAATAAACTAATATCTTTAGCCCAGTTGCTGCTCTTGGGGTGTGGGTGGGGTAGTTAAAAATAGTAGCACTTTACCATCAGGAAGATGAGAAGTTACAAATAGGGGTGAGGGAAGGAGGGACCTAGCATCATCTGGGGAAAAAGGAATTGCACATGTTTCATTTATATCAGATTGCTTGCTGTATTGGGGTAGGGAGGCAAAATAGCATGAAGTATTGAGAAAAGTATTGGTTTTGGTGATAAAAAGCTGATTTTAGTCTCAGTTCTATTAACTACATGTATGAGCTTGGTCAAATTAATGAACTTCAGGCCTCAATTTTCTCATTTGTAAAATGAAAGGATTGCACTAAATGAAATTTAGTCTCTAATTCAGTCTGTCACCTAGTATTTATTAAGCACTGATGATGTGCCAGGCTCTGAAGGGTCTCATTTCATAGATAAGGAAACAGTTTCCAAGAAATACAAATGACTTGCCCAGAATCATTGTTTTTAAGTGTAATAGCCAGGATTCAGTCTCAGGCCTTCTAATACCAATCTAGTGCTCTGTTTTTCCTGTATCACAAAGTATTTATAAATCAGCCTCTCATGTTCCTGTGGTCAGCAGCTATTAAGACTTAAGACACCCTCAAAAAGTTATGCATGAAAAAATGAATAGGTATCTTATGAGTAACTTTAATTGTGCTTTGTACTTTAGAACTTTTAGAACAAAGTCAAGGAATGAAATGAAGTCACAGCCAGTCTCATGTTCTTTATGCAATATGGACTCATAAAAATGAACATATGATTAAATGGTGTTTTGCAGTTTACAAAATGTTTTCCTTAAAGCAGGCTTTTAAAATAGGTATTGTATGTATTCTTATCCCCATTCTATATATCCAGAAACTGAAACTCAAGGGATATGTTGACATCTAAATTTGTGAATAGCTGAGCCTAGATTCAAATCCAGTGCTCAGTTCACTGGTGACATATCACTTTGAGAATTTACAATTGGGACTATTGATTGTTTTCCCACCCGATGAACTAGTAAGTTATTGTAGTGCCATAAAACTCACTACTTTTGTGTAACCGCCATTAAACTGAGTGTCATTATCCATAAAATGAAATGAATAGAGTACTGACCTCTGAGGTTTCTTGCAGCTCTGGGTCTATTGAATGTGATTTAGCCCCTTTTGCCTCATCTGACCAGAGGCAGCCTGGGAACCTTTTGCACTTTATCCCTCCATGTGTCATGGCATCTATATCTGCAATTATGAAGCTTAATAAACAGAATTCATTTCCTTCTGCTTCCACCTATCCCTACCTGTAAATGAGGGGAAAAGTGACCCTCAAGGGAAGTAAGTACTAAAAGCACTAGATGTTCTTTGACATTTACAGAGCCTTCTCTTCTGCGCAATTCTGCCTTCTGCTGCCAAAGTGCCCACAGTCTCTCCCACCTGAGTTTAATTGCCTGGGATGAAAATTTGCATCAGATTCCCATTAGCTTCTTCCTCCCTCCCTCCCAACACATAATATACTCCTTAGGTTGTCATCCCACTATCTCAAGAACAGCTGTTGCCATATTGACACTTCCTGTCCTGACTCACAAAGGGCCACTGGAGGGCTTTTGGTGAATCCCATGGCTTCAGCAAGATGAGATAAAAGGGAGACATCAGACAAAACATTTCATAATTAGCTGTCATCATTTCTGGGCTCTCTGCTTACATTTTACTGAGAGGCCATGCCAATAAGCTTATGAGTAGAAATGACTCGCATGTATCTGGAAGGGACAGAGAGAGAGAGAGAGAGAGAGAGAGAGAGAGAGAGAGAGAGAGAGAGAGAGAGAGAGAGAGAGAGAGAGAGAGAGAGAGAGAGAGAGAGAGAGAGACAGAAAAAGAGAGAGAGAGAGAGAGAGAGAGAGAGAGAGAGAGAGAGAGAGAGAGAGAGAGAGAGAGAGAGAGAGAGAGAGAGAGAGAGAGCGCTGTAGAGCAAATATGGCAACACTAAATGTGAGAACTACTGTTCAGGAATGTAAAGCAATTTTCAGGAACTTTTATTCTCTAAACTACTCTGGTCTGTCAAGATGGCATTATGGGAAAAAATGGATTTGTATTCAGAGGAAACAAATATAAATCCTAGCTTTGCAATTTCCTACCTCCATGGTTTTGGACAGGCAATTTCACCTGTGTTAGTTTCGGTGTTCTCATTTATAAAATAAAGAGGTTGGATTGTGAGCCTTTAAAGTGTCTTTCAACAATAAATCTTGTGCATTGTAATGGAATGATTAATGGCTCTGAAGACAGAGAACCTGGATTCAAATGCCCTCATGGATGCTTAGTACTTGCATGACCACAGGCAAGTGACTTAACCTTCCTGGGCTACTTCCTCAGCAAAATGAAAGGGTTGAAATAGATGGCGTTTGAGATCCTAAGTCAATGGTTCTGTGACAAAGCTAGAATTTTTATTTGATTCTTCTGACTACAAATCCAGTTCTTTTCCATAATATCACTATTATGAGTAGTTTAGAAGAAAAAAAGAGTTCCTGAAACCCAGAAACCTTCAATGGCCCTACAGACTAATGTACAAGCTCCTGGTATTTACCTCCTTCCTTCGAACATTCTAACTCATCTTTCTCTTTTCACAAAGTCTTATCTTCCTCTGCACCTTAGCTATGCACAGATACGGACATACCTTTAAACTTATGTCATCACAAATGTACCACTTTCATATTTGGGAACTTGGAAAATTCCCTTATCTCCTACCAGAACTCTTCCTCTGCTTTGCAATTCTAAATTCTGTTCTTCATCTTTACTCTGACATTCAGCCCTTACTCACTTTACTTTATTCCAGGACAACACCTTTACACTAACTATGCTTTCCATTCTCCCCCATCTTCACTCCTTGGTGAACAAGTTTAACTCCACATTATTGTCTTTTCTCCAGTCCTTTCCCCCTTAACCTTCTCACTTTTCCATCTTGACCTGCCAAACCTCAGTCTTATGTCATTCCCACCATCTGCATTTCTCCCAACTGAAACCAGAGAAAATCATGAAATCACTGAATGGGTCCACTACAAAATTGTCATTCAATTGTTTTAAATTGTATCTGATTGTGACTTCATTTGGAGTTTTCTTGGCAATTTCTTATCACATCCTTCTACAGTTCATTTTACAGATGGGGAAACTGAGGCAAACAGGGTTAAGTGACTTGGTCTCCCTGACTACAAGCCTAGCACTCTATCCACTGCCTATAGTGTTTATTAAGTGATAGACTGAATGTTTATTCAGGACTACCAGCATTATCCTAATATGCCATTCAGAAATTTCAAGGCACAAAAAAAAAAAAAAAAAAAAAAAAGTAAAAAATGGCAGGGACCTTAGAAGTCACCTAGTTGAATCTCTACTAAAGCAGGATAAAGGATTTATGCATTCCTACCAAGTGTCCATTAATTTTTACTTAATGCTTCTTTCCATAAGGAATTTGCTACCTTCTAAAGCTACTTTGAGAAAATTTTCATACTTAGAAATAAAACTGTTTCCCTCTGAATTCCATCTACTGATCCTAATTCTAGGACCAAGCAGAATAAGCCTAATCTCTCTTCCATATGAAAATATTTCTGTTACTTCACTCCAAAAAATAAGCCTAATGTAATATTGCTTTAGCTACTAAAAATTACTTTAGTAAAGTGATAAAACTTTTAGTAAGACTTTTTTTAGAAAATGTTATTTTCAGTTTGCTCTTCACTTGAATGTATAATAAAGTTGTAATATAACTTTCAAAATAAATGAGGTACACATAAAAATATTGTGAAAAGTGTAATAACTACATTATTTCAATGTAGTTTTCTTTACAAGCCATTGCATTTTAATTCATGCTGTTAAAAATCAATATTCTGAAGAGCACATAAGCTTTAGCATACTACAAAAGGGATCCATGAAACCAAAATAACTCCTGATTTAGAATAGAGAATATACTCTGAAAAATTAAAGTTCTAGTACAATCCAAGGAAGCCTTCCATTGAAGAGGAAAATTTTATTTCTGTAAATTCAACAAGCAAGCAATCAGTCCAAAAAAGGAAACATTTATTAAATACCCACTAGGTTTGATTAAATGACTATTAAGGTCAATCAATGAACATTTTATTAAGTTCTGGTGATGTTCCAGGTACTCTGCTAAGAGATGGGGATACAAAAAGAAGCTAGAGACAGTCCTCACCTTCAAGAAGCTTATATAATCTAATGGAGGACATAACATGTACACAAATATATGTAACAAAAACTATATACAGGATAAATAGGGAACAAAGGCACTAGACTTAAGAGGGGTTGGGAAAAGGCTTTTCGTAGAAGATAAGATTTTAAGAAGTTTTGAAGGTAGTCAGAGTGGAAAAAGGAGAGTATTCCAGGCAGGGGACAGCCAGAGAGAATTCCTGAAGTGGGGAGATGGAGCATGTCAAGAGCCTATCATTTGGTTGACCTTTCTACTTTAAAGTATTAAAGAATTACCTGAGCTTTGGAGATGGAAATGATTTGCCCATATCTACTCCTAAATATCATCTACCCAATCTGAACCCAGCTCCTCCTGACCACTGATCTGTGCTCTTTCTTTAGCTTCATAGTCCAGGAAAACAAGAAACATATTAACCATATTCCTTTTCTCAATTGCTTGAGGCTATAAGATTATACTCTAGACTCACTTTAAAACAATTTCAAATCAGGAATATAAAACACCATGAGGTGTAAAAAATATATATGGTACATTTAAAACAGTAAATGTGTTAACACTTCATTAGGCCAGCATTTTTAGGAAAAAAAGGTTATTTTTACATAAGGATTTTTGGCTGATTCTTAACCCTTTGAATGCTTGAGCTTAAGCTTAGTTGATTGTTTTGGAAATAAATCTTTCAAAAAATGCATTAAAACACACTTCCCTGTCTACTTCAATAACATATTAAATAGAATTTAACATCATCTTTATGACTCCAGGTCATTTAAACAGTATTCTTGTGCTATAACCCAAATAATGCTGTAAGATTTAACATTATAGACACAGTGAAGGAAGTTTGCCCCCAAGGAATTCCCTGTGAAGACAGAATCACAGACCTCCCTCCTTCCACCAAAAGAGAGAGAGAGAGAGAGAGAGAGAGAGAGAGAGAGAGAGAGAGAGAGAGAGAGAGAGAGAGAGAGAGAGAGAGAGAAAGAAAGAGAGAGAGAGAGAGAGAAACACTGATATCTCTAGCTTTGCTTTTTTAAAATTTTATTTCTAATTTGTTTTGTTTTGGTTTGTTTTGGTTTGGTTTGGTTTGGTTTAGTTTGGTTTGTTTTGTTTTGTTTTGGTTTGGTTTGGTTTGGTTTGGTTTGGTTTTGTATGAAGTAGGAGTGATTTTCTATTTCCCCTATCATTGCCAAGCTATTTGCTATCACTGTACCTATTCTCAGAATGAATTATTCAATGGATTAAATGCTCCAATAGCAGCTTCAGTAGGCTGTAACCATGAATATATCTGCCACAAGGAAAGGGTTGGAGAAAAAAAAACCTGGCAGATCCTCTGATAGATAGTCTTATTATTGGACTAAGATGATAACTAAGAGACTTGTGTATTCCCATTTACAACCCCATGAGTTTGGACCACTTCTATCCATGCTAAGAGAGATGGTCTTGATATTGTGATTCTCTCAAATAAATCAAATGTAGAGCTATCTATCTCTAGGCCAAATCAAGAGGAAGAACTGAACTACATGGCTCAGTCACAGAAGGGTATATGGATTGTCAAATTCACCCAATTTTATTTTTGTCTATGTCAGACACAAGAAGCACGGAATCAGTGAATATCACAAAATGCAAAGTCAAGTTGGGCTCATTTCATTTGTTCTTCTCTTGAACTAATTAAATTTTCCCAGATGACTGTCATCCATAGAAAGCCTCTCCATCTTACCAACATTATCAAACATTATGCTCTTACCAAGTGTTAGACATTGTGCTAAGCATCAGGAATATAGATTAAAATGTAAATAATATTTTTGCCTACAGAGAGCTTACATTCTATCATCCTGTCAATTATAAAAATGAAAAAATAAAAATACTGATAGATGAAAAAAATATATATATATATTAATCTTACAAAGAATATACTGTGCTATAGAAATCTCTTCACCCTAGAAGATCACTCTACCCATCTACAACTTCTTATGGGTAGAGTATCCTTTGCCCATCATTCTCTCCCTCTGATTGACTGATTCCTCCAAGATGCTCAGTTTTATGGAGGAAAACACAGGATAACCTTATCTTCTTCTCCAGGATATAATCTTGACTTTCTAAAACACTTTCTTTACTATGCTCCAACCCCACTTTTCTGCTTCCTTTTATTTATTATCTTTCCCTATTAAAACATAAGTTCCTTGTGGGCAGGAACTGTCTTTCTTTCTGCTTGTATTTATTTTCTTGGCCCTTGACACAGTGCATGGCCCATAGCAAATAATAAATGCTTATTGACTTGACTTAGCGGTGGCAATATGTACCTAAGAAATATCTACAAAGCAGATCATGTCGTATTCTTGACAGAGAAATCTAAAAGGGCTATTGCAATCCTTATTTTCCCCAGTTAAGAAAACTGAGGCAGACATAGGCTAAATGTTTTACCCAGGATGACTGGTTGTCTGAGGCTACATTTCAATTCAGGTTCAAACACTAATTCCTGACCAGAAGTCTAGGATATTATCCACTGCTCCAAGTATTTCCTTCTAGGGAAAATAAAGTCTCATGTGTGAAGAAGAACAAATGGGCCAGAATGGGTGGGCCATAAAGTGCATAGAGGAGAGCAACGTTTAAGAAGAATAGTGAGGTTTGATGAGTTTTAAATATTAGAGTTGATAGTTGATCTTAAGGGAAATAGGGAGCCATTGGAAGAGTTTTGGGGGTTATTTTAGTAGGGGGTGACGTCAGTAGATATGGGCTTTAGGAAAATCACTTTGGCAGCTGTGTAAAGGATCAAATTCTGTTATTTACAACTGAGAAAAGTAGAGGTTAATTGCCCTTTGGGGAAAACTTGTAATGTACCATATGTGCTTTGTTGTGGCTGAACTGACCTGAAGTCTATTTCAATGGATCTAATTTAATCATTTAATAATAACTCTTAAGTCTTTAGACTTTCTGCTTCTAAAAGACAAACATTAATTAATTCATCCATGCAACATCTCAGTAAAGAAGAAGCACTCAGTTAAGCTATGAGTCCATTGGGAATAAATACAAATAATAATCTCTGCTCCAGAAAACATCAGAGATGGATGGTGTTTCCTAAGTGTTAAATTATAGTAACGATTATGACCTCATCGAACTATTTTGAGTCTCCTGAAGTTCTTTAGAGTTGTGAACTTTCAACTCTTGAGAGATTTGAATTGGACTTTTGTCCCTTTATGCAAATGGGGAAATGAAGATCTTGTCAGGGGTTAGTGTCAGCCTGAGAGGGGAATGTGGGAACTGTACATTTATTGTATTCCAACCTGGTGCATTGGAAATGGCATCCAGTGAGCGTAGAACCTGTTAACTCTCTAGTGATTTGACGTCTTTTACAATCAAGGCTAGACATTCCTCATTAAGTAGGCTGGGAAAATAAAATGCCCATGAGTCTAGGAAGAATTATTAGCAGACCCTTCACCCCCATCCCACACCTACATGCTTCTACAAGATACAAAACACATAGATTATCCTATGGGCCCCTGGCCAAATCACCTCCTGACACAAGCCAGGCCTAGGCACAGGAGAAAGATATTTTGCCATTCAGCATCCCTACCCGTATCTTCCTGGTGTTCGGTATTACTAATGGAGTATCAGAGGGATCATATGAAGCTGGATGCCCTATTCATCTGCTAAAGATAACTGTGTGTTAAATTCCTTCTGGGGGTGGGGCTGCAGTGTGGAAATTAGAAGCAGATTTTAAAGTTGATCTTTTGCCACTGAGTTATCTTACCCAAAGACAACCTGAACTTGGAATTTAAGCCTGGGAAAAAACAAAAGTCAACATTACATTGACTCTGTTTCAGATATATGCCATATACCCAAGCTAATCCCAGGCAGTCAATACCAAAGATAAGAATATTATTTATTTTATCACCGCTGGTGCAATCACACAGTTTACGCCATAAACTTACCGAGCTTCATAAACATAGTAGGTAATACTAGTTATTAAAATCCATCCACAAGTGATAGCTCATGAAAGAGGGTTTTGTAAAATGGTCTTGAAAGCCCATCTAGAGGCAACCCAGTACAGGGCAACTTATTTCCTGCTTAATTACACAGATGTCCTGGCGGCCTTATTGATTCCTCAGGGTTTGGACATGACATCACTCCTAATAACACATGCAATAAGCTATTACCACAATGCAGAACAGCCCATTAGCCCATGTTGCAGTCATAAATCGCCTGACTTAGCCAACACATGGATAGGGCACTGAGAATACTTATCTCTGGAGAATCACACACCAAGGCCAGATGTTGTAGACCATGATGGGAGAGAATTAAAATTGCCCCTATTTATATGTAAAAGAATAGGATCATAGTCTGCAAGCTGGAAGAAATCTTAGAGATCATCTCAGAAATCCAAACTCCTCTTTTTTTACAAGGGAGGAAACAAAAGTTTAGTGGTTACATGATTTGCCAGGCAGAGAATAAAGGTCATATCTGAGATTTGAACCCAGTCTTTTAAGTCTATGGGCCCTAAGGTCCCTTCTAACTCTGAATCTGTGATCTTATGAACAAATTTGTCACTCTTTCTGCCATGCATTTCCATCTGACCCTTGAAAATTCCTCTAGACTGGAGATTCTCAAATTTTTTGTGTGTGTCATGGACCGCTTTGGCAATATCCAGAAGCCTATATACTCCTAAGAATAATGTTTTTAAATGGCTAAGATATAATTCATAGAATTACAAAGGGAATTCAACATATTGAGATGGTTATCAATTCATATTTCTTAAATATATATTATAGATGTGTGTCCACATGTGCATATGTGTATGTGTGTGTGTGTGTGTGTGTGTACACATTTCCAAAGTACAAGTTTACACACCTTCAGGAGTTAAGAACTTCCACTTTAATCCAAGTTCTTTTATCGTAATTCTACTTCTGTAAAAAATTGTGTTTCAAGGCATTCAAAATTCAAAGTCATCCTACCCATTATAGCACAAATGTCAAGCTATAAACTTCACTGTAGTCACTTTCTTCTGAGAAGTGATCATTTCAGTCTTTGTATTTGCATCTTCGGTGCTTAGCATAATTCCTCCAATATAATAGAAGATTAATAAATGTTTGCTGCCTGAATAAGCTTGGCTGTTGAATTTCCTTATTTGTTGTCCTTAGTGATACAGTCAAAATAGAATTTTCTCCATTAAGTGGACTGGTAGACTGGACAGATTCCTATGATGCTAGACTTATGGGATAATTTTCAGAAGTCTAATGATATTTTCTTCCCAATCCTAGAACAGCACATATGGAACAGGCATAGTATATTATAGGTCACTGGGCACATGCCCACATTCCCTGAGCAATCTCATTCAAGTCTAATTTATTCTACATGAGAAAATCATCAAAGTAAAACTTAATATAGGTTGGATGCTGGGAGAAGTCATTCTAGAGTGATATCAGATAGAATTCACACTATCATCCTAAAAAAAATAATCTTGTAAAGAAACCAAAAAAAATCCAATAGCTATATGGCAAAATTTGTGGAAATGGTTCCTGGTTTACGAATAGTAAGGAAGAAAACACAATGTTGAGAAATGATTGATTGGCTGGTTGGTTATTGAAAAAGTATGTATCAAATGATTATTGTGTTTATAGTACTAATTGAAGCACTAGCAATACAAATAGATGAGTAAGATCATCTTTGCTCTCAAGGAGATCATATTCTGATACAGAGAGGCAAAATATTTGGATGTGTTAACTACAGTTTAAATGGAAATGTACCTTGGTCCTAAGGATATAGTTACAAAGTAAATCGGGATACATCTTCTTTGATTCCATTGCCATTGGTATCATTTCATCCATTTCTGATGTTAAACCTTTTGACAATACCAAAGACTTTGGTAAAGAGAACTTTCTTTTCTGAATTTTAAGTTAAACTGTCAGGGCTCTTGAGCTTGTCCATATAGTGGTGGAAATTGGATAGAAGCTGGTTGTTGCAGTGGCAAAGAAGGTAGGACCAGAGTAATTCCTTCACTAAGTGATGACTACATAGTCTGGGCTGTTTGCAGAGCCAGTGATTTAGGGCAGAGCTTCTTAAACTTTTACCGCTTATGACCCCTTTCCACTGGAGAAATTTTTACACAACCTCATCTCAAATCTGAGTCAAGGTGTTTCTGGCAGCATTTGTGCATAGCAGGGCAAAGAGTGCATGTCGTACATTCAGAGTCAAGGCTGCAGTGAAGTTGTGTAGTCATGGTCAGATAGCTAGAAACACCTCGGATTCATGGTGCATTTGATTTTGAATTAATTTTTGTTTGTTGCTTTCAGAAATATTTTACTGTTGCCAAATGTTTGTGACCTCCACATTCAGTTAAACAACCCCACACATGGCTCACAGCTTTAAAAACTTTGGTTTAAGGGAAACTGCTATTCTCAAAGTTCTTGGGTTCATCTGGGGCATCTCCTTAAAGGTCTGAGAAATTGTTTTTTGGTCTGTAAAAACTTTTAAAGTAACTAAAAGCCCTAAAAATAGGTTGCAAAAAAGAAGCATTATTTTTAAAAGGTAGAAGAACATAGAAGGGAGGCCAGAAGAAAACAAAGAGAGAGATAGGACAGCTTTGAAAGTTACAAGTTGAATTTCTTCTATTCCTAAAAAAGAAAAAATAAGCTGTACATAGAGAATTACCATTTCATATATAATCTTCTTTCTGTTGCATTTTATATATGATGATGCTCATTTTATATGGTGTTTGTCAAGTCGTTTCAAATAAAACAATTTAAATTTAAATTTTTAAAGATCATTTTCAGATAAACTATAGAATTTTAATGGATTTTGTACACGTTAGAATTTATGATACTGGTATTTCTTGAGGTCTTCATGCCAAAGGAGGATTTCGCTTTCAGAGACTTTTCATTTGTATGTTTGGCCTAGAAACTGAGACTAAAAAAATGAGCATCATCTGTTCTTGTAATTATACTAAGAAGTGAGAAAATGGCCTGTGGGGTTAGCTGATTTAGAAGGAAATGATGAGAAATGACAGAGATTCCCCCAATTTTCCTCATTTTCCCTTTTTGGATTGTGCACATTTGATTAAAAATAAATGCTCTCTGTGTTTATGTTTGATTTATCTTTATTCAAGCTATTGAATGAGCTTGCTCACATTTTGCTTATTCCAGGAAACTGAGTGAGAATGCTCATGTTCTAGGGATACCCCTCTTTGCAGAATTATGCTTGCTTCCCAGATGTTTTTTATTCTTTGGACTGATGAAACTTTTCATCATACCCAGCCTGAATCACTCAATATTACAACCCTGAAGGAATCATCTTGAAAAACAGACTATACTCCTCCACCATTCTCTTCATAAGAATCCTGTCAGTTTGGTAACAGTATTTAAAAAACAACCCAGAGAAATGTGTGCTTCAAGATGAGATAGGGAGTGATTAGTGCTGAATATGGAATTTCAATTATCAGAAATTAATTCATGTCATTTTTACTTCCCTTATTCATATACATTTTATCTGTCTCTGCCTCTATCTCTCTGTTTCTTTGTCTCTGCCTCTCTTTCTCTGTGCATGCCTCTCTATTTCTGATTCTCTCTGTGTCTCTGCCTCTCCTTCTTCCTAACTCCTTCTTCCCTCACCTCCCCTCTTCCCTCTCCTCTTTCCTTCCCTCTCCCTCTCTCCCTCCCTCTCCCTCCCTTTCTCTCTCTCTCTCTCTCTCTCTCTCTCTCTCTCTCTCTCTCTCTCTCTCTCTCTCTCTCTCTCTCTCTCTCTCTCTGTCTCTCTCTCTCTCTCTCTCTCTCTCTGTCTCTCTCTCTCTCTGTCTCTCTCTCTCTCTCTCTCTCTCTCTCTCTTTCTCTCTCTCTCTCTCTCTCTTTCTCTCTCTCTCTCTCCCTCTCTCTTTCATAGTTTCCAACTATTAAGAATATATAATAAATATCCCAATTGCTATTAGAATTGTCATGGCATTTCCTTTGTCACTCAGTAGTAGTTTCATAAAAGTTAGTAAAGATTTGGTTTTCATATCATATTTATTCACCATATAATGAGCATAAAATACTATACTAGGAAATATATTACCCAGGTACAACACTAGCTCAAGCTTGTCATCACTTCTTGCCTGGACTTTTGCAATAGCTTACTAACAAACCTGGATCTCAAGACGTTCTCTACTATAATTCATCTTCTACACATCTGCCAAAGTGATTTCCCTAAAGCATCAATCTGACCATTTCAGTCCCTCCATCCCCATACATACATATATGCTTTCAAGTTTTCTAGGGACTCCAGGATCCAATATAAATAAAGTTCTTTGCATGATTCTTAAAGTCCTTCACAACATGGCACCTTCTTAACTTTTCAGTTTTCTTGTATATAATTTAGTCATATGAGCCCGCTTGCTATTCTTCATGTAGGTATTTCATTTTTTTATCTCCATGTTTTTGCTCTGATTGTCTCCCATGTTTAGAATACTTTCCTTCCTCATCTTAATCTCTTTTAATCCCTGGCTTCCTTTCCCAGTCTTTCTAGTTCCTAAAGTCTTCTATCATAAGATTACCTCCCCTCAATCCCATATTAGTAACTATTTATTTGTATGTAATCTCCTTCATTAGAATGTAAGCTTCTTGAGAATAGGTACTATTTTTGCCTTTCTGTGCAAACCTAACACAACACAGTACCTGACACATATTGAACACTTAAGAAATGTGTATTGATTGATTCATTGGTTCTACCTGGATGTCATCTAGCTTGAGTCTATAGTTCAAATGTAGGAGAGTATTAACATCAATCACATTCTCTCATATAGGGAAGAAAGAAAGTCTTTTTATTAGCTTCTCTAGGGTCAGCCCTAGTTAAAATTATTGATCTTTTTCACTTTCTAGCACTTCTTTGACTCTTTCTTTCCTCTCAGTGCCACCTGACCCATCCTCCAGATATGCTCTCAATTGTTTGACTGCTTGCATCATTATTGGAATTGTTCCTCAAATGGTTCTTAATTCCTCATTTTCAAATTCCTTGTGAGTTCATGTGGTTTAAGCCTAGGGGAACATTCGTGACAGATAATGTTTTCAATACTCTCTATTTAATTTTCTCTCTTGTACTTAGCAGTTCAATCCTTGGATTTCTTCTCCAACCATTCATGTACCTTTTCTGAATTCCCTACCACCTTATGGAGAGAATGGATTTCCTCCATTTTTCATCCATTCTTCTATTCTCCCTAGCAGCATATCACCCTTTAATTTTTTACTACAAAACACCACAGAAGAAATATATGGCCATCTGAGCATGGGTGATGATGATATCAGTAATTAATGTGAATGAAGGATGTCATTATCACAACTGACAAAGATATTTGTTTTATTGTAGTTTTAGCACCAATTGGGAGACCTAGGGCTTATTCTTTCTTGGTGCCCTCTTCTTCTTGTCTAAATTATATTCTGCATTCATTAAATCATTTCTAATTCTTTGCTATGAATTTGGTCAGCAGACTGCTCTCTAGAATCTACTTCTCCAGCCCTCAGTAATCTAGAAAGAATTTTAGAGCTGAATAGACAAATTTCCCTTGTTGTCCCTAGTCTGTCCCTCCCAGAATATTTCTGACCTAGATTAACTACTTTAGAATCCTAGGAAGTCCACTCCCGTCTGTTCACTCTTTTGATTCCAATGAGAAAAAATTTTTCCCCATGTGGGCTCTTAAACTATCTCTACTTTTCTCTTTAGCTCTAAGTTCCCACTACCTTTCTTTCTTCTAAAAGTTTATATACTTTGACCCCTAGAAAGAGTGCTTTAGTTCTAATCCTATCCCTCAGTTCTAGTTGATCTGTCTTAAGCAGATACCATCTTCTTGATCTTCCCCAGGGACTTAGGATCCTAGTAGAGCCTTATCACATCACCAGTGCTCCCAGACTAACTTGCTCTCTAATTATGAACTCCTATTCCCATATAGGCCCCCTACAAACAACACTAATCATTTTGGGATGGACATTTCCCCCGTGGCCAGCTACAGAATCAACCTCTGGATGCTGAGCTATTGTTCTGACCTTTCCTCTCCAGACACAAACTCTACAGACTATTTGATTTTTGTTAAAATTAAATGCTAGAGTATTTGAAAATATCAAAATATCAATTCCTCTCCACTCACTCCCAGCAATTAGACACAACTAACATGTATTCCATGTCCACATTTTTTTCTTCTTTCTTTCTCTCTCATTTTCTTCAAACAAGACACTACTTCCAATATGAGGCCATTTCTGAAATCTCCCAGATGTTGATACTTCCATCACAAAATTTACTCTGATTTTTTTTGTATTTTCATAAGTACTGTTTCCACCACAGAATATAACCTTGTCCAATGTAGGGATGCCTCGTTTTTGGTTTTGTATCCTCTTGTGCTAGGTACATAGTCGTTACTTCATAAAAGCTTCTGGGTTGATTGAATGATTGCTACAATTCAAATTATCAACCAATCCAAATGAATAAACATATCCATGGAAACAGCTAGGGAGTGCTGGGCTTAGAGTCAGAAAGACCAAAGTTCAAATCTGGTTTCAGACAATTAGTGTTTGACTAAACCAAGTTATTTAAACCAAACCTATTTGCCTCAATTTTCTCATTGGTAGAATGAGTTGGAGAAAGAAATGGTAAATCACTCCAATATCTTTGCCAAGAAAACCCCAAAGGGGTCAGTCAGAAACAATTGAAATGATTGAACAATAACAACCAAATCTGTGCTATCATATTTAGTGTGTGCTACCATTTCTAAGTTAATAGGAGATTGGATATAGTGGAAAATGTATTTAGAGTAAGGAGAACAGTGTTTAAAAGCCTAGCTCTGCTTTTTGCAATCATGGTCACCTTTAGCAGCTCACTGTATCTCTCTAGGTCTCATTCTCTCCATCTTTTAAATGAGGGGGTTAGATTAGATGAGGCAACTTCCAGCTCTAAATCTATGATACTATGACATAAAACTTTACAACTTATATAGGGCAATGATAGTCTGTAATTTGAACAAGATAAACTTTCTGCATCTCTCCAATTAGATTATGTAAATAGATGTCTACTTATATGTCCTGACTATTGCTAGGAACTATATCTTCCTTAGGCAAAAGAAATCTTACTTTTAGATAGCCTTATTAAGCCAAGATCTGTACCTACAGAGACTTAAACCTATATAAGGGTTTCAGTTTGCACTCATAGAATTGGGGAATCCCTATCCCTAGATAAAAAATATGAGGAGTCAGGAATTCAAATCTATAATTTCACTTGTGTAAGAGGTTTCTCTTGATGAAACTGCTCCTATCTCTTTCAAGGTTCCAAACAAAATAAGTTTTGATTCCAAAACTTAGAATCAGTCTTACAGAACTGGTCTGAATTTTTGTTGTTGTCTTAAATATGTACAAAAACAATTTTTTTACCTTTTTCATAATCTGGTCCCAACCTAAATTTATTTTTTAAATAGTATTTCATTTTTCCAAATAGACACAAAAATAGTTTTCAGCATTCATTCTTGCAAAACCTTGAGTTCCACATTTATCTCCTTCTCTTCCCTTCCAGCAAACAATCCAATATAGGTTAAATACGTGCAATACTTCTAAAGAAATTTCTGTATTCATCATGCTTTGCAAGAAAAATCAGACATGAGAAAAAACACAAGCAAACAAATAACAACAAAAGATGAAAATACTATGCTCTGATCCACCTTCAGGATTTATACCTTTCTCTGGATACAAATGGCACTTTCTATCACAAGTGTATTGGCCTTGTTTTGGACCATCACATTGCTGAAAAGAGCCAAGTCTATCACAGTTGATGATCACATAAAATTGTTGTTGCCCAATACAGTTTTCTCTTGGTTCTCCTCACTTCACTCAGCATCAAGTTCATGTAAGTCTCTCCAGGCTTTTCTGAAACCAGCCTGCTCACCATTTCTTATAGAACAATAATATTCCATTACATCCATATACACATAACTTATTCAGACATTCCCAACTGATGGGCATCCACTCAGTTTCCATTTCCTACAAAAAGGGCTGCTCCAAACAGTTTTGCACATATAGGTCCTTTCCCCCTTTTTATGATCTCTTTGGGATACAGATCCAGTAGAGACATTGCTGGATTAAAAAGATAGTCACAGTTTGATAGCCCTTTGAATATAATTCCAAATTGCTTTCTAGAATGATTCTAACGATCATTTCACGATTCTACCAACAATTCATTAACATCCCAGTTTTCTCATCTCCTCCAACATTTATCATTATCTTCTCCTGTCATTTTAACTAATCTGAGGCGTATGAAATGGTACCTCAGACCAACCTAATTTTTCAGAAACATGCATTACTTTTTTTTTTATAATCTCTATGGTCCTTTCAACTCATCCTTCTTCCCAAGCATGCCATCCCTTGCCCTCCACCTTTCATCTCTAAACCTTTACACAGGTTGTCTCCCATGCCCAGAACATATTCTGTTCAATTGAATCTTGTAAAATCCGTAGTTTTTTTTCAAAACAACTCCAACTCCATACTAATTTCCCCAGTTGCTAGTGCTTCCCCCTCCTCCAAATTGCCAAGTAATTATTTCGTATATACTTGTTTAGTATATGTTTTCTCCTCCAATAGTATTTGAGTCTCCATGGGCAAGAACTATCTGATTTTTATCTTTGTGCTTAGCATGGTACCTGGTACACAGTTGGTCTTAATAAATGCTTGATTACTCCCAGAGGATTCTTTTATCCCATGTTCTGACAGAACCTAAGCAAATTAGATTAAATTTATATTGCTATAAAATACAGTTCTCTGTTTTTTTGTTTGTTTGTTTGGTTGGTTGGGTTTTTTTATGTTTTACACAGTGACTAGGAACATCCTTTTCATTGAAAGATTCTTGTTTCAGTGTGCTGAAATTATATTTTTCTGATATACAACTTAATTGATGCTTAATTGATGGTGTTTTCACCCATATTTTCCCCAGAAGACAAAGAAATAAAACATTGGATCTAGATTAGGGCAGATACTCCAGATCCACTTTGATCAAAATTGCAAAATATGTTAAAGCTTCTCTTTTCTATGCCTCTCTCCCATCTTCTTTTGGGCTATTTTTTCCTTAAATTTTTGATGTCTCTAGCAACTGTCCAATATATCTATCGTCAGGCTGTCCCCATCCTCTACATTTGGAGTCCTATCTTTCTTACCTTTCCCTCCGGGCAATTCCTTTACCTAGATCTTTCCTGCTTCCTTTTCTCCAAATTCACAGGCATCAGTCCCTTATAACCTTGCTTTATAGTTTTCCAAGCTAATCTTATAAAAGAATCTGTGTTAATATTCTATTATATGCTAATGAGTTTATGTGTTATCACTCCTAGATAATAGATTTGCATTTTAACCATAGCTTCTGGAAATACTGTCTAAACCTAAAGTGTTGGCCCCATTGAATGAATTTCAAATACATATCACCAAAGGAAAAAAAGAAATATTGTTGAATAGATTGATCTTTAAACACTCTTCAAATCATGTCCTCCAATCTCATGAGGGTGACAGAGTGAAGACATTTTATCATAATATTAAAAAGTGATATTTATATCTCTATTTGCTGCTGAGTTACAATTGTGACATCAGAGTTAACTAACTGCCCCATCAGTGAGCCTTTGTTGAATTCAAACATATGGGAGTTTGGCCCAGGATAGTTTCCCTCCATTAACATTTATGTTTACATATAATTTAAGCTTAATAAAATTCATATGGTTTTGTTTCACTAATACTGAGCTCATCAGAGTTCCAGCTTCCAATCTGAACCATGAATGCCATGAAGCCTGGAGAGGTCCATTAATATCCTAGTGATGACCCAGGAGAAACAGGAAGTCCAAATCCTAGGAACTTTACTTGGATCAGGGCCAGAATGGTAGAAAATGACCCCTACACTCATTTGAACCTTTTTCCTATCTCTAACTGGAATAGTCAGGAGACAATATAGTAAAGAAACCATTCACTTAATCGATCACTTGTTTTTGGGAAGATAATACTGAAATTGATATTATCATGGTGGTTTGGAAACTATTGGGAGGCCACTATTTAAAAACAAAGAATATTTAGCCATTTGATTCAAATGGTCAGGTAACATTCCAGATATGTGATGATGTTGTTGTTTTTAATTTAATCAAGAAAATAGAGGAAAGAAGGGAGGAAGGAAGGAAGATGTGTAACCTTAAACCATCTTTCCAAAGAAGCTTCATGAGTAAGTTATGTTTAAGAGGCTTCCATCTTTTCCTGTCTCTCCCTGTCTCACTCACTCATTTGCTAACAGCACATATGGAACCAATTACAGACAAAGCCCAATTGTTGTACATTTCCCACACCGAATCTATGCTTTCTTTAACTGCCTCTTAATGTAGGTCTGTGCTGGATACATAAATTTCATTTCACTTTCTTTCTTCCCAGCTTTTTAAAGTGCCTGTTTCCTGATTCATTTTTCATGCAGTTTAAAACTCAAACTCTTTACTCTGACCCCTAGTTAAGTTTTTTTGGATAAACACAACTTTCTTTTCCATCCCATCTTTCCCACTCCTTTTTTTCTATCCTCACTTCCCCCTCCCCCTCAAAAAAATGAGCACTGTTCTCTGGGGAATAAATAGAGGGTAGTTCTCAAAACATATGAGTGATATCATGCTAATACGGGATTGAATGAATAATGTGGGATTATTCCAAAGGAAATTTTAGCCTCTTTCATAAAAACTAGAAATGGGAATAACACATATGAAGTTTCTTTTTAAAGAAAAACAGCCTTCCAACTAGAAAACATTTTACTCTTCTCTTTGTAATCATTCTCTTTGCTGGGAGGAATAAGTATATGAGGGACAGAAAAGGAGACTGGGTAAAGATTTTTTTTATCATCTGAACCCTAAAGAAGCATAGAATTGTATCTTATATCATAAATACAATGTAATTAGAGCAGAAATGGCAACTTTGGCGGATAAGTCTAACTCATAAAACTGTTTCAGACCCTTGTAAAGTTGACTATTATTTCTTTGTGTTTACTAGTACACATTAAAGTAAATGCCCAGGAACACAGACATTTAACCAATGGTTTATTTTCAAATTTATAGAATGTTTTTGATTCATCTGGGGCAGTGGTACAATTAATGTCTTTTCTCCACCTGCCCCCACCTTGATATTCACTCTGTCTCTTTCTCTCTCTGCATCTTTCTGTTTCTCTGTTCTCTTTTCTTTGTCTCTGTCTCTCTCACTTTCTGTTTCTCTGTTTTCTTCTGCATCTTTTTGTGGTTTTCTTTGTATCTTTTCTTTCCCTTTCTCTATCTCTCTCACTTTCTGCCTCTTTTTTTCTGCATCTTTCTGTTTCTCTGTCTCTGTCTTTTCTTTCCCTTTCTCTGCCTCTCTGTCTTTCTGTGATTCTGTATCTCTGTCTCTCTACATATACAGAATCTTTTAATCAAACATGTACATTTATTAATGGTCCAAAATATATGAAATTTACAACTGAGACATTCATTGGCTCTCCCAAATCCCTAATGTGTTGTGTTTCCCCTTCTTCAAATATTTTCCCTCTGTCCAGAAGAGAGGGAAATTCCGAATGCAGGATTTAGCATTAATCTCTGCACCAGATGGTGATATAGTAGATACTCTTTTTAAGGTGAACATGTGATCTACTGTACAACAAGCAGAGGGGGGTAGGGAATCACGTGATGGCATATATCATGCCTGATAGGGCTCTGATTAGACAACTGACCTGGTTCCCATCTGTAACTACAAGAAGTGAGTTTGACATTTCAGGACCACTTGCCCCAGAAGCTGAATTCTTCCACTTCTGAGGCATAACAGCCCTGCTGAGCCAAACTGACTGCACAGGGAAAGGCAGAAGGAAGCTAAAGATATGTTACTTAAGACATGTTCCTAGGGTGGCAGGGCTTGGGTTATTTTTTTCCCTCTCTTTCCATTTTTCTCCCCAGACAAGCCACATCTTGACTCATGTGGTCTAAAGTGAAACCCTCTTAGTTACTTGATATTTCAGCAAATCTCCAGGAGACTATCGCTTCTTCTAGAGGAAGCCTCCGTCTCTCTCTCTTTGCTAGGGGAGCACCCACACATACAGGGTGAGTTGGTGAGCGATGGTAATTCAGGCAGCCGTGGTTCCAAGTGGGTCCCAAAGACTTTTGTTCAAAATACCTTATGGATCTTTGAGAAGACGGAGTGTCGAGAGGGTAAGCAACATTTGTTATTCTCTAAGCAAAGCGCTGCTGAGCTAGAGAGAGAAGATGTTTATTTTAATTGTAACCAACTCCACTATGTTATTAAGGAATGTTTTCCATGAGGAATTAATTACTGGCATTGCATGATCCTATACTGGAATTGAGATTTTTCTTCTCATCTGGGGTAGGGGAAAGTTTGAGACTATTAAAGCTACGGGTATCTATGGAGGAACAAGAAGAGAGAGAAAGATAGAAAGTTAGTACCTCTGGAATGTGTGTATGAAAAATCTGAGTGCTTATTTAAAAAAAAAAGCATGCCATTAAGGAATCTAAAAGCCTGTTTGTTGGGGCATTGATTGAAAGGTATTCATTAAGGCTGAGAGGCTATACATTTATTTTCACAGGATGATTTTGTCCAATTGAGGAAATAGCCAAAGATCAGATGGCAGTTAAGAAACTTTTGGGGGGAAGGGCTTCAAATGTACAGCTGGTTGATTAAAATCTCTGAATTTTTCAGATAAATTGATTATGACTTTCAGTGTGTGTGTTTCAAATATTCCAAGGTCTCCTTCATAATTGTTCTGTTAATCTCCTGAAAGCACATTTACTTTATGGTAGTCTTTGGAAGAGAAGATCCAATAAAATAATAACAGTGATTTGTCCTTGTCTGAGGAAACTTGTTTAGGTCATGGAATGCTTGTAGTTAAAACAAAGCTGATTGGCAAGAACTTAAGGTCACACCTGTGGCTATAGCAGGTGATATCTACTTTGCCAAGGTGCAGGGACTCCCATAAACACAAAAGGTCCTCTCTTTTATTCCTCACAAACCCTCACTGTCAGCTTGGAGAAGCCAATAGTTCAGATAAATTTGTTATGTAAGCTTGGGTAAGGTAAAAAGCACCACAGAAGGCTGTCTTGATGAGTTGCTGACCTGGTATTTAAGATTTAATATTGTTTAGTTGGGGTAACCTTAGTCTATTTTTTTACTATATCCCTAATTATTGGTTTGGGGATATTGAGAAAGCATGATTGAGGACTTAGAAAACATGAAATATACTCTGGAATGAGAATCCACAAAGAACTTATGATTTTGAACATAGCTTTGTCTCTATCATTCACTCACTTAAAAACATACATCAACTTCTCTACAATCTATGTGTTTATATTTGAGTTTAAAAAAAAAACCATACAATTTTTGTATCAATTCTCCCATCAGCTAACATTTCCTGAGTGCCTAGGAGGCACAATGGAAAAACACTGAGTCTAGAGTCAGAAAGATCTCACTTCAAAGCTATCCTCAGACACTTAAACCTTGGCTTGAGAAAGGTAAAAAGCATTTAACCTCCATTTGCCTTGGTTTCTTTATTTATAAAAAATGAGGATAATATTAGTAACTACCTCCTGGACTTACTGCAAGGATTAGATGAGACGATATTTGCAAAGCACTTAGCACAGTGCCTGCCATATAGTAGGTACTATATACATTCTAATTATCATTATTATAGTGTAAAATTATTGTAGTAAAACATTTTCATCATGTTGGTATTAAAGACATACACTTGGAATTTAGCCATGTTTTAGAAGACTTGTACCACAGATAATGATTATATTTTGCAGGAAAGCATTTGTTTTGTAACATATCAGACACTTTATAATATGTCCAATATGTGTATAGATAGATATGTGTATACAGGGATGCATAGGGCATGTACATGTTACATATGTGTGCAGGAAGTGATAGGGACCTTCACTTGTATTTAAAATGATTAGATTTTCCAATTAGACATTTAATACATCCACTTTTATTTTTAATTCATTATTTTTCAGTTGATTAATCATTAGCAATGGTAGATTTGCATACATAAAACATGTTTGCTTTTCTTTGGGGATGTATCTTTCTTAAACTCATTTGGATTTTAAAAGTTATATGTCTGAGAGATCTCTGGTCCTTGGAGAAAAGTTTCTACATTGTCATAATGCTAGACATCATACTAAACCTCATCGGTCAAAGTGAAGTCAGGAGGAGAGATGAATCATAACTCATTCAAGGTGTAGTCTTGCGTTTATTATGACTCTCCTATCTCACTTCCCACTGTAATGGACAATAAAGATATATTGGAATGTATGATATCACATCAATTCCTATTGGACTCTTGATATTATCTGTAGTTTTGTGAGACTTTCCAGAGTCTAAGTCATATATTTATATAAGAAAAGAACAAGAGAAGAGAAAGATTCTTCATTAATGGGAGACATTTGACCCTAGAACTGTATTTCTATAGGCTTAGCAACATCTTCCTGATTCCCAAGCAAAAAGGCCTTCCAAAATTACATCAGGCACTTAGAAAGTGAGAGATATCCAGAGGTTGATTTCTGCAAATATTTAACTATATAATACTTCACCTATATAAAATTTCTATTTTCAAAAGGTTTACACATCTATCTCTCCTTTCATTTTAGTCTCAAAATATCCTGGTGAAGGAGATGGAGCAGGTCCAGGAGGAAAACTGATTTGTAGACTAATTAAGTTCTTTGTCCAAGGTGATTGACTACTGGCTAAGTCAGAAATAAAGTACTGGAAGGATGTTTAGACATCCAGGTAGCTATTCTGATCATTGAACTCATGTGCAAAGGCCATTGTATCCCTGAAAAGAAACTCTTTATTGCCTGGGGTCAGAGAAACAATGGAGAAGGGGAATATAATTAAGTTGGTGGCTGTTTTTAACTCTCATTGATTTTGTTGGTGGTTGTTTTTCTTTCTGTAAGAGAACCAACAACTTCAGGAAAGTGACATTATGACTTGCATGTGAATTAGATTTAGGTGAGTTGGACTATGCAAAATCACCAGTCTCACTCTCTCTCCCAGAGCCATCTGGGTCCAGTGACAACTTATAAATTAGAACACCTGGAAATGGCCCTGGATGCAGTGAAAGTTCAGGCCTTTTTAAGCTAAAGTCTCTGGCAGCTCTCAGTCTGGGTTTTAGACACTTACTAGTTGGGTGACTTTGGACAAGTCACTTAACTCCCTTTCAGTTCTTCATCTGTAAAATTAACTGGAGAAGGCAATAGCAAACCACTCTAATATTTCTGCCAAAAAACAAAACAAACAAACAAGCAAAAAAAAATGGGATCACAGGGAATTGGACATGAATGAAAAATGACTTAACAACAACAAGATGACACCTTTCAGCTTTAAATCCTATGATCCCATCAGTTTATTAACTTTGTTCTATAATAACAATTTCCAACTATTGGAAGTTTCCACAAACTAGAGTAATTTACTACATAGTATTATTAGCCATTACTTTTAGAGTATAGCAGACTTCCCATAAGGAAAAGGCTAAAAATCAGATAAGAGGAAGCACAGAATTAGTTATATGGTATCTGTTTCTATCTCTACCTCTGTCTCTTTTTCTAATTTTACATGTCACTAAAGAAATGATTATTTGCGATATACTGGATTTTTCTCTGTCATGAGGCTAGTGAAAAAGTAAGTATGCTTTCAAAAAACTGTGATTATTCAGTTGTTTGTCATGTCCAACTTTTCTTGACCCCATTTTGTGTTTTCTTGGCAAAGATATTAGAATGGTTTGCCATGTCCTTAATTTAGAGCTGGAATCTAGTCCATCCACTCCAATTTACAGACACTGAGGCTCAGAAAAATAACCCATCATCAATCACATGATTTCATGGAACTACCGAGAGATTTGAACCTCTCATTTGTAATCTAGCACACTTTACACATGTCTGGACTACCTCCATGTAAAGTAACAGAAAACTTATGAGGCAGATCCAAAAATGTGTTTGTGTTTACACGTAATGTATGTATGTATATAGGTGTATATAGTAGTATAAATAATCATATATAATATACATATATATGTAAAATATTACAATTCACATTAGAATCATCAAGTAGAATGTGTTCTTCTTGAAACTATTCTCAGTATACCATAATCAAATGGTTTGGGAGAAAAAGTAAGAGTAAAAATGATTACATAAAATGACAAACCAATTCTCATGTTTAGGCAGTAAAACACCAAAACAAAGTTTGTTCTTCAATGAAGCATATTCACAAACTAAATATCTTTACTCCTATATATTTCTAATTTTAATATGAACTTTGGTTATTGGGGGAAGAAACAAAGTTTATACATGGAGATCTGACCACATATAAATTGGATAAAGGAGCAAATTGTGGCTGATTCATTAGAAAGCAAAGGGTGAAGTTAGTAACCTATGACTCAGTTTCTCCCAGTTATCTGGATAGTTTAGATGAAATATCCAGTTTTAGATGGACATCTTAGCTGGAATGGGGGGAAGAATAAAAATATTTACATATTGGCAAAAGAAGTCAAATGGCAAGATGTCACTAGATAAACATTTTCAAAATATTATAATCATCAGCCTTTTGCACCAACATTTTTTAGTATGTTATTCTGGGCTGATGTATTTCCACTCTATTATTTCACAAACCATTACATTATCACAGCAACTAGGCTGCATAAGTTAAGGATTCAGGAAATAATGCAGTCTCTACAGGCTGTATGTGACACATTTTTTGAATATATTCATGCAGAGAAAGTGTGAGACTGTATCTTTCCCCCTCAATCCCCAATAAAACAACTTACATACTAAAGCACTGTCTTTAGTGGATATTTATTACCATTTAAAGCAGACAGCAAAGACACTATGGAGACAGATCACTATAATCACGCATATTATTATCACAACCTCCTAATACAGCAGAAGGTTTTGTTCTTTCTAAAAATACATCTCTTTTAGAGAAGAAAGAATTTGTAGCATCTGATATGGAGTTTCTCTAGTTCACAGGCCAAATTTAAGAGCAGTTTTCTTATGATATTTATTAGTTGTTGGAAGCCATAGTGAAACCTTTTTCTTTCAATTATTGCTTAGAATTTCTTCAAGTTAAACAGGACAATTATTTTATATGAAAACATTAATTCTAATCATTATAGCATTTAAAGCATATAAAGCTTTAAGCAGGATACTTTACACAGAATGGCCTTGTGACCTAGCAATAGTATCTTCATAGTCATTGAATGTCTTTGTATGGGTACCAATATTAAGTTGTTGAGTTGGGAAACCCTTCTGTAGTAGACTTGAAAAAGGATTGAAATAATGAATGTGTTGCTTTGGGGGAGAATTTTGGTGATAATATTTAATTACAGCATGGGAAAAAAATGGAATTGTACATCAGTGGAAGGAGTTGCCACAGAGATTCATCAAAGATCCACATATTTTCAAAACTAATCTGACAACCAAATCTATTATATTGAATGTATTTTGCCTTTTTTTTTGCTAATTCTGGGTGACGTCAAATATTTAAATAAGCAATCAGTTTTGCAACACCACAGTTGCAAAAAGACTAGTCAATGTCATGTGACAACTCTGCTTCTTACTGATTCTGATGTGCAAGAAGAAAATCTCTCTAGATAATAAAAATGTATACATTCTACCAGAATTTGTCATTATCTTGAAGATGCAAGCACAAGTGTTCTCAAAATTCTGTTTTTCTCATTTTCAACAAATAATAAAAATTAAATTTCTGCTCAGGAAATAAGGATGAGGATTATTGGGATAATTATAGTAATACTATCTATCTCACTAGATTGTTGTCAGGAAGGTAATTTGTAAATCTAAAAATGCTATATAAGTGAGAGATACTTATTGTTACTATCATTATTATGTTAATAATAATAATAAGGTAATAAGACATTATTATTAACTTCTTGTAGTTCAAGAAGACCTCTCCAATACAGGGACTTTTAGGCTATTGATGCTAGATACCAGTTTCAACTGTTGTAGTCTTTCTACTGGCATATATGACTTAAGTGATGTATGGCAATATTTAAACAAGGTACAATTTTAGGTACAGATCTTACTATGTAAGGTATTCTAACAATGAAATTTACATTTGTTATTTTTCCTTGAGATAGTATTACAAATCTTCTGGATGATTACAAAATCAGGCTTGAGAATCATTGTTCAACTCTCCCATTCTCCGTGTACCAAACTTCTAAAATTAAGATGTATGTACAACTAGATGAGAGGAATTTAATTCTTCTTCTTCCCTTCTCCCGAAACTTCTGATTTTTTTTTTAAAATGAATTAACTCAAAAGCACAGGATAAGTCTTTTCATTTACTCCAAAATGAGATTTCTTTTTTGGTGGAGTAGCAGAAGACAAAGGGATAAACCAAGCATATTGGTATTGAGATCCTTAGGGTAAAATCTAAATGTCTCTAAATAGATATAATGCTGGACCTGAAAGTCAAAAACCCTTATTTTTCCAAATTCAGATACTTAATAGCTGTGTGACCTTGGGCAATCACTTTACCCTGTTTGCTTCAGTTCCTCAACTGTAAAATGAGCTGGAAAAGAAAATGACAAACCATTTCTATATCTTTGCCAAGAAAATACCAGATGAAGTCACAAAGAATCAGATCTCTCAGAGTGAAAAGAAGCCTAGGTATTGTTATTATTACCCCAATGCTTTCTAGGGAGGTCAGTTGGGATATAATCATATTGGAAACAATAGTGGCTCTTTAGTTCTCCTTAGTGAGTAGGAATTAAAATATAGAAATAAGGTTGGGGGTGAGAAGAACCCCTGGTCAAGCCAGTCCCATTTTAAAAATGCCAAAAATGGAAACTGATTAATAACAGTACCCACATACCATATAGATCGATATAGTATCTAGTTCAAGAAAGAAACTTGCCCATTGTGGATGAATAACAGAATTGCATGATTATTGTCCATGCTGAATTATAGTTATAGTTATAGAGGAACTCACCTTCCTACAGATGTAATGGCAGGAACTGTGTTTTATTTCATCTTTCCATCGTCTCGATGTCAAACTTAGGCACTTTCTATAATAAGCCTTTAAGGTTTATGGAAGATGAATATCAAAAATAAATAAATTTTAAAATGATAAACCTTCTACCTATCTGTGTGTGAAATCACTTCAGGGCTTATTTTAATCTACAATTAAGGTCAGCTTATTTTCAAAAAAGGAAAAAGAGATTGGGGAAAAACCCTTTTTCTCATTCATGTACTTTTAGGGCACTTCCTATGAGGTGTTTTGAAAACATGCCTCATTTACTCTTCCCCTTACCTGTAAGTGCTCTCCCTCCTGGTGAAAACAGCCTATGGAATATAATGAAAATCTTTCTGCATGCAGAGTAGATAATCTTGAACCAAATCCATTATAGCTTTTCAAGCAAATCAGAGAGAGTAGCATACTGTCTGAAAACAGAAATCTGTACAAGGATCCAAATGCCATTATGATTTTCTGGGGAATTCATGGAAATTGATGAAATTGAAATTATTCCCTTGACTATCTCAAGGGCATTCATGGAATGAGTTTAATTGAACCTGTACTCAGATAGACAAATACTTGGATCATCATGAGGCAATTGGCTTATACCCAGTATAGCTCTTTCACCATTTCAGGCAAGCTGACAAATTAAAATAGACATATCAGAAGAGCAAAGGGAAGTGGTTATAAGGAGTTTTTTTTTTCCACTTTGTTAATTAGATCAGGAAGAATAATTGCACAGGAAATCAGAAAATACAGTCAACCAGAAATAAATCTGCATATTTTTTAGCCAGCGATTTGGTTGCTTAGGAGGGAAATGGGGACGCTAGTTCAGATTACATGTTCTTCTCCATCTGACGGTCTGGTTGGTGTCATATGGAACTCTCTAGGAACATGCAAAAGAGGATATTAAGAGTTATAGAGGCATCATAAGAAGATAAAATTAAGAGCAAAAAGCAATTTTCTCCACTAGTGATTCACTAGTTTGGCTTAATTATTCTCTCTCTTATTATTCTCTTTTCAAAAGTAAATATAATATTTAAATACTTTAATAGATTTGTGATTTCATTGATGTGATTAGTACCTCCAAATATACAGATTGCAACTCATCCATTATCTTTTTAGCCTACTGAATTTTGTCTCTTTCCTCCCATAAGCCCTCCATAACAGATCTATCCAATGTTCTGGGTACTTCCTCTTGGTTTTTTTTTAACATGAGTGACTACTAATAGAGTTATCTGGCCCATCTATCAATTATTACTCATTTTTACCACATGACCAGAATATGTGGGATTGTTGTCCCGCCAAAATAACATTTATCTAGTAACATCTTTTGCTTGTATCATTTCTCTTAAACAGTTTCTACTGGCAATGTGTTTCTTTGTACACAAACTCACTATCTACCTTCATTTTGCATGACCATCAATTTTAATTCTCCAGAAACTTTGATAATAATAATAACAGCTCACATTTATGTTGTACTTTAAATACATGCAGTAGTGGGTTTTTTCTTTCAAAATAACCCTTTGAAGTAGGTAATAAAAGGATGATTTAAATCTATTTTACAGAGGAGAAAACTCAGGTTCCAACAGGTTTAGTAATTTATTTGGGTTTTTTGTTGTTGAGTCATTCCAACCCTGTCTGACTTAGTGCCCTCACTTGGGGTGTTCTTGGCAAAAAAAAAACTGGAGCGGTTTGCAATTTCCTTCTCCTGGACTAAATCTCAAGCCTCCTGACTCCATGCCCAGTGATTAATAAATATGTCTGCCTCAACCCTGCTTCTAGAAATATTCACACTTAAGCACAACCTTAGTGGGAATTAATTTATCAGAGTGAGAATAATGAATGCCAGTGTTTAGATGTCAAAAATAAGTGGTATAGAGGAGAAAGACTGGAGAAGGATGTTTGAAAGACAAATTTTGCCTATTTCCAACTTTTTACCTAGAGTCATTCCTAGTAGAGTCCAAGTCTGGGGAGAAATAGAGGGAACCACTAAATATTCCTCTTTAGAAGCATAGTTACTTTTTTATTTCAGACAGGCCCTATTTAAATCTGCCATTTATGAAAGAATAATTTTAAACAAAACTACCTTATAGCAAGAAGATGAGAAGAGGAGAGTAATTTTTTTAAAAGAACAATATAAAATCAGTAGCTAAAATCAAGGTTTTCTCATGCCCTTCAGTAAATGAAGATTTTAAAAAAAAATTTTCTTCTCTTTATATTGTCTCATTTCCTTTTGAAAAATTTGTTTCTTTTTTCTGGTTATTCATGTACATTAATTTTTAATATGCTTTTTTTATAAATCAGAGAGAAAAATCAGAACGAAATGGAAAAAGTAAAAGAATTTTAAAAAAAGAAAAGAAAAAGAAAATAAAGTGAATATAGCATGTGTTGATTTACATTCAGTCTCCACAGTTCTTTCTCTGGATACAGATGGCGTTTTCTATCTAAAGTTTATTGGGATTGCCTTGGTTTCTGAACCTTTGAGAAGAACTGTCTTTCATAGTTCATCATCGCACAATCTTGTTGTTACTGTGTACAATGTATTCTTGGTTCTGCTTGTTTCACTTGGCATCAGTTCATATAAATCTTTTCAGGCCTTACTAAAATTAGCTTGTTCATCATTTCTTATAGAACAATAAAATTCCATTATCTTCATATACTACAGTTTGTTCAACCATTATCCAATTGATGGGGATGTACCCATTTTCTAATTCCTTGCTGCCAAAAAAAGAGCTGCTACAAACATTTTTGCACACATGGAACCTTTTCCTTCCTTTATGATTTCCTTGGAATACAGACCCTCATTTCTTACTAAATAAAAAGTCTCCCTCTCCAGTGCCTCATTCAAGCAAACCGAATAATATCATTAGTTTTTAATCTGAACTCTCCTAAGAATAGCTAAAGGAAATGTTGGATTATTTAGAAGGAAAATAAAAAGGATAGTGAGTTAGTCACATGCTTTGGTTTTGTAACCCAGCTGAGTCTTATAGTATATTTAGAAAGTATAATTTTGGGTTGTGTGGGCACTGAAATGAGCAAGTCCTAATTTGAGACCTCAGTTGGGGAGCTGACACCCATTCTTTAAGAAGCAAATAGCTTTGTATTCAACTCAAAGGAACCATTTCTATTTTGTTTTAACTCAGGTTCTATTTCATTGTATCTTATTGAAGTTCTGGTAGAAAAATAGAAAAGGGTAATTTTTTTTTAAATCCCTACTTATTTGGCATATGTGAATAGTTGGTAGTGAGTGGAACTCTGGACTTGGAATCAAGATGATAGCACACTTAGTAGTTGTTTGGTTTTGGACAAGCAATTTATTTGTTTTGTGCCTCAATTTCCCCATTTATAAGATGAAAAAATTAAACTCTGTGGTCTCTAAGATCCCTTGTAGTCCTAAATCTATGATCCTATTATCTGGAGGCATTTATACATAACCCTACTGTGCATAGATTCTGCTTTCAAAGAAATTTCTGTCCTCTACTTGCCTGATTATAGCATACTTAATCTTCCCTGATAATTACTAATTGTGTGGCTTTGGACAAAACACTAAACCTTCATTTCTTTATCTGAAAAATAAGGTTATTACTTATACTACATATCTCATAGAGTTGTTGTATGAGTAGAATATAAGCTCATCAAGGGCAAGGACTGTTTCATCTTTGTCTTTGCAACCCTACTACCTAGCACAGGGCCTGATATGTCGAAGGGGTTTAATAAACACACACTTTTTGACTGACAGAGTAAATGTGCACAAAGAGCTTTGTAAACTATTAAGTAATATATAAATGTCATCATTACTATTATTATAATTTTCTTCTCCTTTCCCTGGGCATTTTCCTTGTATACAGAAGATATATCTGGCCCATGAAATTTAAGGCACTATCAAGGAAAATGAAAAAGAATCAAGTTTTATGAGCTTCTCACATCACTCTGCAATCTTGCTTCCTAAATTATCCTCTCTAGTTACTATGGCTTGAATCAGTGACTCAAGCAAATGCATTTCATCTAATAACACTGATTCATTGTGGCTGAATCAGGAGACCTCCTGGCTGTGCGAGGGGGCTTTATAATAATTTACCAAGTATCCTGCAATAACTCTGGCATGCTACCCACCTCTTGACAGAGTGGTGATAGACTCATGATGTAGAACAAGATGTATGTTTTTGGACATGACCAAAACAGGAATTTGTTTTACTTAACTGTACATATTTGTACAAGGTCTTTTCCTCCCTTTGCCCCTATGGCATGGAGAAAAAAATAATAAAAAAATCTCTGAAAACACAACCCTTAGCCAAGTTAGGTCTCAGAAGGGTTAAATTGCTTAACCAGCCTCTCACCTTTGTAATTGGCAGAACCCAGGCTCCTAATTTCACTCCTGACTTTTTCTACTGCATCTCATTTCCTCTGACCCAGATGATGTGAAAGCAGGAGCTGGCTCTATTTAAATCTGTAGTGTATGAGAGAATAACTAGTCTGTAGAACTTCTGCATTTATATTTCAAATTCCATACCCAGACATCCCAATTTCTCTTCATTTCTAGCATAAAGTTTCACTAAAATAGGTATACTCTGTTCCCATCCATGAAATACTGGGCCAGCTAGTCCAATGATTACCTCAGTATTCTCACAAGTTGCTTTGACTATCTGAGATATGGACTGAGAATGGTGTGAGCACATTTGCAGTATTCTGTTGGAAGAATCTTGCAAAAGTCAAGGACAATTCTCTACATTCTGATAACCACAAATTAAAAAGTGGTTCCAATTGCTGTTTTGCTCGGCTCCTTGAGAAGCAAGAGAGTCTGGTAAAAAGAAACCCAGACAGAGTTCAGGAGAAATTCTAGTATTTGCTTGTGTGATCTTGGCTAAGTTACTTAAGTCAGAGCCACTATTTTCTCCTCTGTAAAATGTGGGTGATATTATTTGCTTTGCAGAATTTTTTGGTGAAAATGCTTTGTAAACTTTAAGTTTCTGCTTGAATGTCCATTATGAGATCTCACTGGAGGATCAAATCCATCAGCTTAGCTTCTATGTTTATCTCTCCCACTCTTACTTCATCCCTTCCATTAGGACACAAAGTGGACTGTCCTGCCCCAGTCTGTACTTTGTTTCCTGCCAGGAAGATAGATGTCTATCACTTTCTCTTCTGCTTTTATTAGATTTTCTATGGACAATCAGCACAATAGAAATAGCTTCAGTTGAGAGACATAGGGAGAAAAAAAAGAACAAAATACTTCCCTTTACTCCCCTTGGTGCAACTTATTGTTCCAGCAGGTGTACCCAAGATGATTCAAAGGCAATATAAGGCGAAGGAATACCACTCTTCAAATAAGGAATTTGTCCCACCGGGGAATTAATTCAAATGGAATATTGGTCCTGAAAGAGCGGTGGCACTCTATTTCATCCTATTATTTATCTGTGGCTTAAAGGAACTATCAGTAACAATGGCTGGGGGAGTAGACAAAGTAAATCTTAACAAAGAACAGGCACTGGAGAATGTATCTTAGATGGGATCTTCTTAGCTAAAAGTCAAAAGATACACATTCCAATTCTGCATCTCTAAGATTGATGCATACCTTGGACATCCCTAGGGATACTTGAAGAATCCAGACTTAGGGCAGAGAAGAGAATAAAGGAGGGAATTTTCCTGCTCTTCAGGTCTTGCCAGAAATGTTAAATGCCTCTTCTTCAAATGTTTCCTCTCTCTTTTTTTCCCTCTCCACACTTAACATTGCTGTAACTCTTCCACCAGTGTACTCTAACGTAAATGACAAGATGAGCAAACAAACAATAATTTCCCTTGGAAGGAGATGTGGCTTTAGGCAATGGGGTCATTGCCAAGAATAGTAAATACAAAGAATATTAATTTAAGAGAACCAAAAGATTTATTTGGACAGTTTCAGAACAATTAGTAAATCAGATTAGAGAGATGCTAGTTCAGAAATTAAATCCATACCAGGCCTACACTTGGGAGCACATCGGAGTGCCTAACCTAATAGGAACTTTGATCCAAAGCCATCATACTGCCATCTTGTTTTTTTTCTTTTTAACCAATCAACAAATTTTGCTAAGTACCTATTACATGTCAGTTTCATCTGTAAAATAGGAGTAACAGTTGTACCTATTTTTCAGGGATATTGGGCAAATGAATTGAGATCTTTATAAAACACTTTGAAAACCCCAAAGCTCCATATAAATGCTATTACCATCATTATTATTGTTATCACCTATATCTTCTATTTTATGCTCAACAAGTGGTCATTTTAACTTAATTTGAAGTCATATAGAAAGTCACCCACTACTTTGCAAGTCAGCCTTTACACATTTTGAAGAACTCTTATTGAGAGGAAATTTTACCTTATGTTAAATCTCTATCCCTTTAAATTTTGCACCCTTGTTTTTTAGTTTTGCTCTCAGAATCAAAGTACAGTTTTAACTCCATAGGGAGACAACCATCAGTCAGTCAGTAGTCTCTTAACTCCTACTCTGCGCACCTACTATGTGCTAAGCACTGGGGGTACAAAAATTGACAAAACACAGTACCTGACCACAAGGAAATAATTAACATAGAGAAGGCTCTAGAATTAAGAGATGTTGGGGAAAACTTCTTGAAGAAAATGAGATTTCACTTGAGACTTGAAGGAAGTCGGGATCAGAGATGAGGAAGGAAGAGTTTTCTAGTTATGGACAATAACCAGAGAAAATGCCCAGAGCTAAAAAAGGGAGTGTCTCATTCATAAAATAAGAAAAAGTTTGGTATCACTGAATTGGCTAGTATGTTGTGAAGAATAAGTTGTAAAAAAGATCGAAAAAATAGGATAGTTGATCATGGAAGACTTTGAACCCCAAACGATGACTTTATATTTGATCCTAGAGATGAGATGGAATCCCTAGAATTTATTCAGTAAGGAGTAGGAGGAAATATGGTCCCTGCTTCTAAATAAATAATCCTAGTTTCTTCAATTAATGGTCATGTGGTATGTTTCCTAACCATTTCAAAGGCCCTTCTGTAGACACCATTCACCTTCCCAATGGCCTTCCTAAAATATGGTACCCAGATATTGTCTGGCCAGGAAAAAGAGCAGCAGGACTATCCCCTCCAGTGTCCTGCATCTTCTGTCTTTCTTCACATAGGCTTAAATTACATGTACTTTTTGTCTACCATGACATATCCTTGATGCATATTGACTTTGCAATTCATTGAAACCCCAAGATCTTTTTTCACCAGAGTGGTGTCTAACTATGACTCTAGCCATTAAGACACATGGCCACATGATCATCTTCATCATCCATTTATAACTCTGACTTATTCAACTATGAATAGTTTTGAATCTTCTTTTTCTGCATTTAAGACAAACGGATATTTCATCTCTGTTCTTTCCTATAATTTTTATTCATTTCATTGTCACCAAAATTCTTTACCTTCATTTTCTTCTATTTTTCTTTGTTCAAAACCATCATACTTTTAAATTCTTCTTAAAGTAAAAAGACTTTTTGATCTGGCTACTGAGTAATCTTTCTTATTTATAGAACTTTCATAATGTATGAGAACTTAAAGCTTAGACTTGGGGCAGAGGATTTTTTAGATTGTAGATCAACCCTTAGAGATTATTTAGACCAGAGATTCTTAAACTTTTCTGATGTGTGGAGCTCAATTAGCACATCTGGTAAAGTCTGTGATCCCTTCTCAGAATAATGCTTCTAAATGAATAAAATACAAAGCATTACAAAAGAAGACAGCTATCAAAATATATTTTTGAAAAGTTGACAGTCCCCAGGGTAAGAACCTCTTCCTTAGAGATTTTTTCCACTCTAACCCCTTCATTTTACACATGAGAAAATTCAGTCCCATGAGATAAAATGATTTGCCTGACAACCTAAGTAGCTAAGTCAACATTCAAATCCAGGTAGTTTCATGCCAAATCCTGAATTGTTTCCATTGACATATATTTGTTATCACTGTATTTGAACTTAAGCATTGCCCAGGCAGGGATTCAACCATTTTCATTGGTTCAAGTTTGTACAATTTTATCTACTTAAACCTGGCCTTTTCTCCGTGAACATCAACTCTAACTTTTAGAACACTTGATCACTTTTATCTCTTAGGTGAAGAACTCTTGATCTAGAATAAACTGTTCTGTTTACTGATAAAAAAGCAAGACATTTTTCAGAATAAATCAGAACTGTAGTTTTTACTTTTCAGAGCCTTACATCCAAAGTAGCACAACTGATGATACAATTTTTATTTTGTTTTACTGACTTCAGGATTGTTATTGCCCATTTGCCATGACTATTTTGGCATGAATCCATAGAAAGATATTTATGCTCTAACATTCAATGAAGAAGAAATGTGTACTTCAACTTTGGACTTTAACTTGATAAACTAATTTTCTAAGTAGAAATTAAGCTAAATGGTGATGGTAATCTCTATCCCACAACTGTCCCCAGAAATGTAGCTAATGTATAGAAAATTATTCTCCCTAGGTATTAGTGGGAAATATTAATATGTTTATTATTCAACTCAGTAAACATGTATTCTTTTATCAAAATTAAACTGATGTTAGATAGTTAAATGGAACTGGGGTGTCATAAGGCCATATAAGTTATAAAAAGGGGAGAACATTGGGGTCTTAATGGCAATAGAGACACCCTCAAACTTATCAGGATACTGAATATCTTCAGGGGACAAGCAGGAGTCAGTCAGTCAGTCCATGTTACTTTTGTACACTTGTAGCCATGCTTTCTCCCACATAGAGTATGAGCTCCTGAAGAGGTGGAACTGGAGTTTTTTCTTTGTATGCTAGTGTTTAATAAAGTGACTGACACATAGTAGGTGTTTAATGTTTGTTTTCTGACTAACAGAAAGGAGCTGAACAATGAGATTTTCAAATAAAGGAAAAGCAGAGATTGGCCAAGCTATAATTTTCCTAACTTTCCTGTTCATTCTCAGGATTGTTCCTTTCTTAAGTATTCAAAAACACCTGTCAAGAAGTATTTTTTCCTACAACATCTGTCAGAAGTCAAAGAACCCTGAGCATCAGCTAAGATTGAGTTCTTCACAATTGGAGAATTTGGTGCTTAGTTTGGAATGTAATGTCAATTTATCACCTATCTAGTTCTGGGAACCAGAAAGATGTCTTGGTAAGGATTCGAGATCTTACCTAAATCCTAATTGCCTAATGGAAAAGTTCTTCAGAGACTCAAGCAAAGTAGAATGTGAAGGAAACCATGTGTTCTGATCAAAGATTACCTGTGAGCTACAGGTAAGGAGAATTTTTAATTCCCCTGTTGGTTTCATGCAGCTAATGAATTTGCTGAAACAACAAATAGGTTAGAGACATCATTCTTCAGCCTGTTTAGAATTAACATTTCTAGTGTTTAAGAGATGGCAAATCTGCTTGTTTTGTCATGGTTATACATGATACTCTTAGAAACACAAACTAGAGAGAACCATTCAAGTCTTTGAGCCACAGCTGATTATGATTGTTCTTGCCTCGGAATGATCTGATTATTTACTTGTTCTTTTCCTTCACAGCTGTGACCTAGTTAATTTTAAGTTAGGAAGCAAACCCTGAAATCATTAGAACCTCTGCTTGGCCTGAAAACCTTGCTCTGTTAAATTTTAGGATGTTCTCCTTCATAACAGGAAGTGAAGTTGCCCAGAGAACGAACACATTGGAATTCTTTGAACGCTGAGATAAAGAATAGCAAATGCTATTTTTCCCTTTTCCTTGTGGTCAGGGATGGGGAAGAGGGGGGTGTAAAAGAGAAGTGGGATAGGCAACAAAGTGACCAAAAAATGAGTCATCAATTTCTGAATAAAGAATAAAAATCTTTTTTGTTAGTTGTGGAATTTCACATCATGAACATCTTGATCTCCCATCTGTAGGGACAATGAAGCCAGTGATGATTCAGTGTCCTGGTCTGGCAGTTTCCTGCCTCCCTTTCAGAGAAAAAGCAATTCTAATACTACCTCCCTAAGAAACTGATTTCATTTTGGAAAGAAATCTAGGTGGCCAGGGTTCTGATTTTAAACCTTAACGAGGGAATCTGCATTGGCTACTCCCTTGAGAGGATGTTGTTGGGAAGGAAAAGATCCAACATATTTTGTTTGACACTATGATTATTCTTTCTAATACTGTGAATTTCTAGTGTGGAAATTTCCTCCAATAGGGCAGTACCACAACCAGCATTTTATAGTATTGGATTGTGGATTGGAAGGGTTGATGAGAAATTAAGTGATTTGCTGGTGACAGGATTGACCTGTCTCACTCTTTCTGACTCCAAAGATGAGCCACTCTATGGACTCTTGATAAGTTGAATGTTATGATATGATAATTACCTAAACATAAGACACACTTTTAAAAATTTATTTATTGTTCAAGTATATCACTTTTCCCAGAAATGCATGTTTCCAGAATTCAATTTATTTCTCTCTCAGTTAGAAACCTACAGCATAGGTAATTATTCCCTGGGAGACACAGAAACTTAAGATTTAAAATGGACTTTATTTTTTAAAAAAATTTAGGCAGTATATGTACAATCATTTCAAACATATTTCCATATTAGTCATGCTATGGAAAAACTAAAGCAAAAGGAAAGAAAAACACAAGAAAGAAAAAGCAAACAAAAAAAAGGCAAAATATTATGCTTCAATCTGTATTCAATCTCCACAGTTCTTTCTTTGGATGGCGTCTTCCATCCCACGTCTATTGGAATTGTCTTGAGTCATTGCGTTGCTGAGAAGAGCTAAGTTTGCACAGTTTATTATCACACAATCTTGCTGTTTTTCTATACTTTATAGAATACTCTATATTCTATAGTATTTTATGCAATATTCTCTTAATTCTGCTCACTTCACTCAGCATCAGCTCATGTAAGTTTTTTCCGGTTTTTCTCATCATTTCTTAAGAAAAAATAATATTCTGTTACATTCATATGCTTTAATTTATTCATCTATTCCCCATTTTGGGACACCTACTCAATTGGAATGTATTTTAAACATCCAATCCATATCTGAATAGGAACTACGTGTATGATATCACCATCAAGTGATTCTCCTGCCTCTGCCTGAAGACTTCTAGTTAAGGATAACTTATAACCTCTTTAGTCAGACCATGAATTTTTGGTAAAACTCTCAATGTTAGGAAATTTTTCTTCCATCCTTGCAACTCCTTCTTGTTCCTTTGCAATCCCTCAGATATAACAATAATAACAACCATTTATTAGTATTATTTACTTTTAATATTGCATGTTAGTTTTAATAGTAATATAAAATTGATATTTGTGGTCTTATTTAGGGATTCCAAAAGTTCAAGAGAAAGTTGAATGGGATGCAAGAAAATTATTTAAATAATTTTATTTATTACTTAATTATTAATTAGATAAGTATTTAAATAATTTTTATCATTTATACAAATACAGCTTTAAAAATTCCAGGCAAAATATAGTCCCACAAACAAAACAAAACAAAACAAAACACAACAAAACACAGTGGTATCAAAAAATAAGTTTTGGGAAGGAGGAGTTTAGGCAGAAATCAGACTTCAGGAAGACCAATTTGAAAGGTGATAATAGTGATAATCATACATTCCTTCTTAATTGTTATACCTCCTATGCGATATAAGGGACAGCAAGTGTGTCCTATCAGGAGAAAACAGAGCTCATTTGTATTTGATTCTCTAAGACTCATATCAATCATCTGGGACCTGTGGTTTTTTTAGTGTGAGTATGTACCCCTTGTACCCACAGAGAATCTAACTCCCCAATAACTCAAAAGCATCATTCTGTGGCCAATTTCATGACCTGCCCTAAAGTTAGTTAAACTGATCCTTGGCCAACTGGCATATGGTCAGTCTATCTCAAGATCCAAGTTAAAATGCTTTTGAGTTTGCTAAGATGTGACCAGGGTTACTGTGATGTTCTAATGAAATGTCAAGCACTTTCCAAATCTTAAAGCACTAAATAAATGCCAGGTGGTAATGGTAACAGTGTCAGCCTACAGTCACCAGGCTCCAAGTCTGGAGATGCTTTCATCCCTTGAGCCTCCTACTGCCCTCCTGCAGAGTTCAAACAAGGTTTGTAGAACAATACAGAGCTTTGCTGGTAAATGTTTAACAACCAGGGTATGTGGTGGGAGGATGGAGAAAGTATGCACATGAGTGCAAAAACACAGACACACACATTTTAAGGTTAATCTGCTTTATTAACAATTAAATTCAGATGATCAATACAGCAAAAATCAAGCCCTGATCTGTAGCCATGGCCAGTTTGAAGCTGAATCCCACATATTCCTTGGAACTGGTAAAATGGAAAGAACACTGTGGAGTCATTAAATCCTACCTTTGATACTTACCCCTGAGCTTGGATAAGTAAGTTCCTTAAACTCCCTGGGACTCAACTTTTTCTTCTGTAAAAGGACTGGATAAATGACCTCTGAGGTGTCTTCTAATTCTAGACCTATGATCATTTAGTGTTGCATCATTGATGTCAATTCAAATTGAAAGAGTATGGTGACCCAGAAAACCACAAATTTAACATTTCCTATGTAATGTAAAATAAATTTTATTTTTAATTTATGCATTAAAAGAAGAATTTCCATAGCATAATATAATTTTAAGAATTATTATTTTTTAAGTTGCAGAGGAAACTGCAAATCTATTTTGTACAATTAGCTATTCCTTTTTAAATATATAAAACACATAATAAATCTATATAATGCTAAATGATATCATTAAAAATTGATATATAATATAAATCCAGCATATTAAATAAAAATAAATATATCAAAATGAATATAAATTTAAATTAATTTTTTTCTGTTTCATTACATTTTCATCTTGTTCTGACTTTACTAGGGAGTTTTGCCTTGTGTAGTCAGGAACTAAAGTTGGATATTCTCTAAATAAAGATAGCAACCATTTACAAATACTAGAGCTATTTGCTTATGACTGTGGGTTAGCTTTCAAAAACCTAGGCTCCCCTCAATGCCACAACGAACCATACAATCAAACTTCATTGAAAACTAGAACCCATTTGCCCCAATTTAATTTTTTCTTCTTTGTCTTTTCACACCAAGGAAGAAAGGCATGACTCTGACATGAGGGATATATAATGTCCTCTTATGTAATTGGCAGATAAATTTCACTAGATATCATCCCTGAGAGGAAAGAATAGCTCATATTACTGAGCCCAAAGGAAGAATTTTCACAATCCACCTGGTCTCCAATCTCTGTGTCAGCTTTATTTCTCAGCTACCTCATGGGTAGCTCACTTTTCTCTATTGGGAGTACAAAACCAGTTTTGTGATAGGGAACAATGGTGTGACCCTTGATACTTAATTCTAAGAGTCATGGGGGACAGCAAAGCCTTATTCATTGTTAGTGAGTTAATTAGCAAGGAGGCAAGTGCCTTTTAAGTAAAATGAAGGCATTATTTTAATTGTCCTGAGAGTAAGAGAAGATATAAAATCTGAAACTTTTCTCCATTGTTGAATATTAATTTTTGTCTGCTTCTGCATCTAGAAGATTTCCTCTCTGGTCTAAGTTTATCTAATAAAGAAAAATAGTTATTGAGCATTTTATGGTAAATCAGATAAGAAGGGCAATTTAATTTTCTTTGTAGATTGTTAGATTCTTTCACAGTCTAAGTGGATTCACTTAGAGTTTTTGTTAAAATGTAGAGTGTGTCCATTTTTTTCAGTCCCTTGTTTCCAAGGCTCTCATTACTGTTTCTCTTGATTTCAGACTGGCTTTAGTTCAGAGAAAAATGAAGTTGAGATAGCAACCCTTTACAAATACTGGACCTTAATGAGTTTTGAGTTTAGCAAGCAACTCAATATTATAACATTTGATCGTTTTCAAAATTTGGCAGAAGTTAAGAAAGATCCAGTAGATCAATCAATAATCATTTATTAAAGATCTACCATGTGCCAGATAAATATATAAAAGGTTTTATATATATGAGATAAGCCATTCTATCAGGATCTACCTTCCTCTCCAACCAAATACTCATACTTATTTTCACCTATAAGTGCTAGATTCCATACATAGGTTAGCTCATGTCCTTGTAGCAAGTATATATGTATTTATTGATTGTGTCAGAGAATTACTTTAAATATTCAAGATTTTCTTTGCACTGATTTCATTTCAATGCTCATTTCAATGTGCTTTGTCTTATTCCTTAAGGTTCTATCGATCTGTGTCATCTCCACTATCCAGTTAGCTACCCTAGCGTCCTCCTGCTTCTTGTATGTCTCGTTGACTTCTGATTGTTTGCTTTGAGGTCTGGAATATTTCTGGATGTCTTGATTTTTGCTTGCCTACTAAAATTTACTGTTTTTTCCTGATCATGAATTCATGTATGTTTCTATGTTTCCAATTGCAAGCTTACTATTTAAGAATACCTGGCCTGCACACCTGTTAGATTGGCTAGAAATGACAGGGAAAGATAATGCAGAATGTTGGAGGGGATGTGGGAAAACAGGGACACTGATACATTGTTGGTGGAACTTCGAATACATCCAGCCATTCTGGAGAGCAATTTGGAACTATGCTCCAAAAGTTATCAAACTGTGCATAGCCTTTGACCCCGCAGTGTTGCTACTGGGTTTGTATCCCAAAGAGATTTTAAAGAAAGGAAAGGGACCTGTATGTGCAAGAATGTTTGTGGCAGCCCTCTTTGTAGTAGCCAGAAACTGGAAACTAGTGGATGCCCCTCAATTGGAGATTGGCTGAATGTTATGGAATATTATTGTTCTGTAAGAAATGACCAGCAGGATGATTTCAGAAAGGCCTGGAGAGACTTATATGAACTGATGCTGAGTGAAATGAGCAGGACCAGGAGATCATTGTATATTTCAACAACAATACTATATGATGATCCATTCTGATGGATGAGGCCCTCTCCAACAATGAGATGAACCAAATCAATTCCAATAGAGCAGTAATGAACTGAACCAGCTACACCCAGTGAAAGAACTCTGGGAGATGACTATGAACCATTACATAGAATTTCCAATCCCTCTATTTTTGTCTGCCTGCATTTTTTATTTCCTTCACAGGCTGATTGTACACTATTTCAAAGTCCGATTCTTCTTGTGCAGCAAAATAACTGTTTGGAAATTTATAGATATATTTTATTTAATTTATATTTTAACATATTTAGCATTTATTGGTCAATCTGCCATCTTAGGCAGGGGGAAGGAGGGGGAAAATTAGAACAAAAGGTTTGCCATTTGTCAATGCTGTAAAATTTCCCATGTATGTATCTGGTAAATAAAAACTATAATTAATTAAAAAAAAGAATACCTGGCCTGGACCCCAATGTACTTCTCCAGTCTAACTCTTGGTTGGAATAAATATGGAATACCCATGATCCTCAAAGACACCTATGGTTAAGCTAGTTTAAATAGAACACCCACATACACACATAAAATCTCAAATCAAAACTTACATATGATTTTTTTTCCAGGTGAACTCTTTATGATGAAACCCAGACCAAAATTTTAATCAGCTTGTTATAAAATAGGAAAAAAACCTGTTCTTAAAAAGACCTAGCTTTTAGTAATTAATTTTTTTTACTACCTTTTTCAATTTTGCCTTGGATGGGAAAGGAAGGTTGAAGGAGAGAGGGATGTAAAGATGGGAGGGACTGGTTTTTCTGATAAAATCATAGATCTTTAAAGTGCCGAAACAGAAGCATGAATCTTATTTAGTATGATCATTTTAGGGATGAGGTCATTGGTAAGCACCTGAGTAAAATTTGAACATAGGGTTTTCTTGACTCCAAGTCCAGCACTATCCTTTATATCATACTGTCATTTTGTTTTCAATCTTTTCACTAGTCCCAATCTCTTTCTAAAATTTCAGATTAAAAAGAACACAACAATATCAACATTATATAACTTATATAACATAAGGCAAATGTAGCACCCTGAAAAGAAATAAACATGGTGGATAGTACCATGATGTTGACCAATAAGGAATTCAGAAAAAAGTGCATTTTAAATCATTGATTTGTCCTGAAGATATTTATTTTGATGTTCCTGATTTCTTTTAGATTGTGAACATGTGGGTGGGCGAGTGTTTATTTTTGTAGCTGAAGTAATTGGTATAATGAGATCACTTTTATGGCCATTGGATCAGCTTGGGTAATAGTTGTAGACCTTTGGGGAGTATTTCTAAACATAGATCTTGGCCTGCTGCTCTGACAATTACTCCAGGGGGCAATTCCTACTTCTCCTCATACTTTCCCAGGGACCCAAAATATTTTTATATACCGGACCAGCAGGATTTTATTTTCATCATACTGTACTCTCCAAAACATGAAAGTGATGATTTAATTCCCCTCTCCTTTTTGTTTTTGTCATCATGTCTCTTGAATTCTCTCATCCAGAAATGATGATGACTCTTTGGGTGTCATGTCCGGATGCTATCCAGACTCAAATATGAGATTTAGTGTGTTGAGGTCAGTGTGAAGGGTCTCAAGCTTTTAAAAGATTGTTCTAGTCCAATTTTTGCCAAATAAACACTCACTGAATGACAAAATCGGGCTATTCCCAGGACCCTAAAAATGACATTTTTAAGAGAAGACACTATAACTTTTCACAAAGCTTAGTGCTTTTGTTGCCCTAGCATGACGCAGACTGAGATTCCATGGGGGAGGGATACGGAAGGGAAAGTTGGTTCCTCTATTCCATCTGCATCATAGACTGTGCTTCTGTACAGGCAGTCTTAAAAACTTTGGATATCAATAGTCTTTTGGTCAAAATAAGAAGGTCAGTTCTGGCCTTCTAGTGTTCAATGGGCCATTCTAGGCCTGATGTCCACTTCCATCTTGCCTAAGGAAAGGCTTATGCTTCAGAAATACTGTTAGGAAAATGAAATAAAATTTAGGGATTGTCTCTTCAAAAAGCAAAGTTTCGTATCCTGGCATTCTAGAGCTCACCAAATATTCAATGGAAGTTTGAAACAACAGGAAAAAATTAAGACCTAAATGTGCAGTGAATTTAAATCCAGATTTGGGTTCTATAAAAGATATAAGTTCTGTATAACCAACAACATTTGGTTAACAATTTCTTGAGGGACTTAACACCTTTTCTCCTAACTGGTTATGAATTGCTTTGTTTTTCTAGAGGTTTTTGAACAATTCCAGGGAGCTCTTCTCTCTTAACTCTTCCAAGGCCCCAAATCAGCCTTGAACCAAAGCCCTATTGATTAACTTTCAAGTGAAACTGTCTTGACTTTGGACTGTACTAAGTTTAGGTTTAAATTGTGACATGATTTCCTTTTACCTTTAGAACCCAACCACAATGAAAAAAAAAAAAAAAGGAAATTCATCTCAGAGGATTTTTTCAAAATAGAATCTATTTATGCATTCGAGTAGCACCCTTTGGCCTATCAGCAGAGCGTGGGAGTTCTGTAGTCAATGTTATGCCTGACATTTCTAAAATAGATGGCAGGAAATAATAACTGAATAATTACAAGGAGCTTAGATTATGTTTCTGAATATAATTTTCTATTGCTCTATGTATGTGTATTTATGCAATATATCTGCATATTTCCCAGGGTTGGATACTATTATTTCTGTTTATATATTCTACAAAGAGATAATAATTGCAAGATATGTCATTTTCAACTTAGAGCTTTTCAAAGCCTTTTCAAGGCAGTAATTAAATCTTAAAACATCCCCAGACCTAAAAGAGAGACATATAGAACATCTTTACAAAAACAGTGAACTAGGGACCTAAAACAGGAACAAGAAGCACATATTGGAAGAAAGGTAAATGGGCTGGAATAAAGGAAAATGAGGTGAATAATTACCTAAAAACTATTCCCTCCTAGCTAGCTACACACTTGCCTAATATGAAAATATGAAAATATTGCTGCTGAGTATTTTCCATAAGACAAAATCAAAGTGATATAATAGTCAAGTTAGATATACTTTGCCTTCAAATCTTCTCATCCAATCACACTTACAGGCCTGTAAGACACAGCCATTGACTCCTTTTCTACATAAGGAAATAACTCATTTGAAGCTTGTGATAATTAGGTGGATGACTCATTCTGGTGAACACATATAAAGAGAAGTAGAGAGATGTTGGGGGTAGAGGGTTAGCTTCCCATGATAAATTAATATTTTCTGTCTTTCCCTTTTTTCAGAGGATCAGAAATTCTCTATTCCAATAATAATCCTGAATTGCAACCTTTCTTAATTTCAAAAACTGTTTTTTTTAGCTTCTCTTTCCATTCATATAGCTAAGAAACTATGTTGTTTTTTTTTATTTATAGTAGATTGTAAAGAATCAATTCTAAAATATTTTTATCTCAAAACCCCCTTTACACTCTTAAAAATTAAAGGGTTTTTCTTTATGTGGGTTGTCTATTAATATTTGCCACATGACAAATTAAAATTTATGACTTTTTAAAATATCTGTTTTTAAGTAACAACACATCCATTATATGACCATGTAAATAACACATTTTATAGAGAATAACTTTTCCAAAACAAAAAAATTAGTGAGAGAAATGGCATTATTTTCCATATTTTTGTAAAACTCTTTAATGTTTCACTTAATAGAAGACAGCTGAATTTTCATATATATTTCTGCATTCAATCTGTTGAGATATGTTGTTTCAGTTGAAGTTTATAAAGAAAAGCTGGTCTCACACAAAGATGTAGTTATAAAAGCGAATAGTATTTTAATAAGTATATAATGTCGTTGGATTATTACAAAAATTGTTTGGGCCTCATGGACCCCTTGAAAGAGTCTGAGAGACTCTCAGAGGTCCGCAGAACATACCTGGAAAAGGTTTAATGTAAGAAAAAGACTATTGGATTTGGAATCAGAAGATAGATTCAAAGTTTGACTCTAACAATACCTGTGTGATCATCTGCAAGTTGCTTCCCCCCACTTTGAGCCTCAGTTTCCTTATCTGCGAATTGCCAAAATTGGCTATTATGATTTCTGCATCTAAATCTGTGAACCTATTTATCTGTATAGCCTTTCAGATCATATAGTGGATGCTTAAGGAGTTAACTGATTGACTCACTTCTTGTATTCTTGGGTTTCAATGAAAAAAATATTTCAGTATCAGTCATTAGACAACAATCTCCTTGAAGAAAAGGGATTTCCTTCCACCATCTGTGTGACATTTTATTGATTAGCACAAGTTCTGTCTCTTCGTTGCCTTGGATTGTTCCTTTCATGTTCTATCCTTCAATTTCTAAATAGTGAGATGGCTTACAAAATTTGATTTTCCAAGTGTGATGAGTAAAAGATGGAAAGAGTAAGTTGTTTTAAGTTCAAAATGTGTTTGAGTAAGAAGAGGTAGATACCAAGTTACTGTTGTGTTCCAAGAGCACTGGACTTGGACTAAGAAGCCCAGAAGGTAAGAATTTTATAGCTTGGACACACCTCTTTATAACAGGTATGCAGAGGGAGCATGAGTTTACATTAGTTTCAGGTGTAAGGGGAATAGAATGAACCAATGGTAATGGGAGCTAGTGTTAGTATGCTCAGCCCATAATTTATATGCTTATTCTTATCAAATTAAGCATCAAATGCTTACTAGCAAGTCATTTAATCTCTATTTGCATCAGTTTCCTCAAATGTAAAAAGGGGAAAATAATAATATGTAACCCCTATTATTGTGAGAATTGAATAAAATATTTGTAAAGTGCTTAGCACAGTGCCTGACACATAGTAGCTACTTGATAAATACCTTTTTCTTTTGTTTTTACTTTTCTTCCTTTGTTCTTCCATCTCTTCCCTCTCTTCGCATCCTTCCTTCTTTCCTTCTTCCTTCTTTATCAGGTCACAGAGATTAAATAAAATAAAACATGTGAAATCTATGGAAAATTAGAAAGCTCTCTGCAAGTACACACACATATCCTGATCAAGCAGCTTTCTCTTAAGTCACCCTATGAAAATGTGTCTCAGTAAATCACTAATCTATGGATCTGTAGCAGAGGAAGGAATTCAGCAGTCCTGACTTTGCCCTGGAGAATAGGGCAGTGTCTTTGCCATGGATATAAAACTACTTTTACCATATCCATGGGAACATGTCAGATTTCCAGAAATATAATAAGAAGACTCCTCTTAGGAACTTCAAATTTAAGACTACACAAAGAATCCCTTTAGAGAGCTTTCCCATTCTGCAAAAGTCATGCAGATTCCAACTGAGTTTGAACCAGCTCTTTTGTCCTCAGAAATAAATGCATTTTGTATTCAGTCAAAATTTTTAAAAAGTTTGAGGTACCTTTAGACTTACAGGGATTTCCAAGTAGCTGTTCCAGTCTATCATTAAATATGTATATTTAAATTGGCTTTTTTGAAAATAGTTTTATTTAATCAATAGAGTGAAACATCTCCTTTAGCAACTTCCCTATCTGTCCCATAATTACATGCTTTCCAGTAGGAATCTGGTTCCTAGCCAAAATTCTCTAGAGCATGTGTGGAATGAGCTCAGGGCACATATGTAGTAGCTAACTGTACTATATCATTTATTTGTTTCTCCTTGAAAATACCAAAGCAGTGAACTAATGTTAGTGAATCAGTCTTTTTTCCACATTGATTCTATTTTGGGGGGAAGGGCAGAGGGGAGGTTGGTTTGTTGTCTTGCGTTTTTGGTTTTGTTTTTGCTTTAGCAAAAGCTTAAAAAAGTATAAAGGTGATCCTTGAGAAATAAAATAACAAAATTAGATGACAATTTTTATATCTGTTTTTCTTTTTAAAACTAAAATGAATCCATAAGGGGTTTTAAGGAACTAGAACAATGTATATTGCTGAGGACCTACATGGTTTTAGCTTTGGGCTAGTTTTATTAGCTAAATGATACAACTCTCTAAAAAACTAAAACTAAGTCATGTAAAAGAACATAGAAAACATAAAAACATCATAAGAAAAAATATATATTAGTTGAAGGGATGTTGTTTTAAATCATACTCATGATTTCATAATAGCATATTAGGATCATTGATCTAAAGCTGGAACAGATCTTGGAGACCATGTAGTCCATTCATCTCATTTTATAGATGAGTAAACTGGGGAAATGAGGTAGAACCATGGATAGGGCACTTGAGTCAAGAAGACTTATCTTCCCGAGTTCAAATTTGGTTTCAGACATTTACTAGTTATATGACCCTGTGCAAGTCACTTAATCTGTTTGTCTACTTTCTTTATCTGTAAAATCAGCTAGAGAAGGAAATGGCAAATCACTCCAGTTTCTTTGCCAAGAAAACCCAAAATGAAGAAGTAAACAAGACTGAAAATTCTGAACAACAAAACTGAGATCCAGGGAAACCGAATTGTCCAAAGTTACAGAGTTAATAAAAGCCCCTAAGTGGTATTTGAACGTGGTGCTTTTTTATTCAGAGCCAGTGTTTTTTTTTCCTATATTCCCTTTATTCAAGATAATAAAATGTCACTAATATTAAGCATCCACTCTTGAGAAACTTGCATGAAGTCTGAGGCCCAAAGATAGAGCAAAGTATGTGCAGACAGCTAAATTATGCCTCATAACTTGATGGGGTGTTTAAATACTATATTCAAAATGAGCACATGAAGAAACAAGTATTACATTACTTCTTTTTTCAGGATATGGTTTATTGTTCATTTGATCTTTTGGGCAGATCCCCCTTTGATATCCCAAGAAAATAGGTAGCCCACTGGCAGAATCAGTGGATTTCTTTTTTTACTGCTACATATTGTGGGATAAAGTTTCCATTCCCCATAGATCAAAGTTCTAATATATAGGACTTGGATGAAGCACTTCTGAAGTTTGGTAAAACCATATAAAATGACCTGTAATTGCAATCACAAACAGCTACCACATGCTTAGCATGGCAGAGCCAAGAGTTTTACTGAGTTTTCTTTCATGGATGCATGGATGTGTCCTATATAGAGCTATCCTGTTCTTTTAAGTAATGAAAAATACTCATCTGAAAACAGTATTGGAATTGGAAATGATGGTTTATAATGCCTTTCCCACCTTCTGCTTAAGCTTTGAGCTTTACTCTTTCAATAACATTTCTTTGAGTTCATTCCATACTAACCCAAACTTGCAAAATATCCAAAGAATATACTTCTGTTTTTGCTAAATCACACATGGTGCTTCCTGAGGCTAAAGACTGGGAGGGAGACTGGTTTTCTCATAATTTAAACATTATTTTTTGATGCCAAAACAGCCTTAGGTTCCTGAATTTGAAAGGGTTAAGTAAAGACGTGGAATGTCTTGGGAATGTTGGCAGAGAGAGACAGCAGTGTTTTTTTTTCTTTCTTCCCTTCTGCTTTTTCCCCTTGGATAGAATCCCAGCACTTTGAAAATTTAGTGATGGCTTAGGATTTTAGCTCATTTCTGGGTTCTTCTCTGGTCAACTGAGAAGTCAGCATCAGGCTTCCACAAGGGAGGGATGTGTGGCTATCTGCTTACCAGAGGGGGATATTTTCACCTTGTCCCTGGTAATTCCCAGGGGTTGAGGAAAAGCATCTTTATTTGAGAAGTCATTCCATAACTCTTGAGGGAAAACATTCCCTGAAGATTAGTGGTAGTAGGGAGGAGGAGGGTTAAAGGTTAAGGAAGAAGGAGCAAAGTTTATTTTGGCTTTCTTTCTTTTTTTAATAAAACACTGTGACATTTGAACCTTGTGGTTCTAAGAAATCCAGGCAATTGGGGACCAGAGAGAGGTACAACTGGGCACACAGCTGGCATGGCTGCTGTACTCTTTAGTTTTGAAGACCTTCTATATAGCTGGGACAGCCTAGTGTGGAACCTGACTGCCCGGGCACTAAGGAACTGCAGAGCTGGAAACCTTCGAGTCTTGCAACTGATGTTGAGACCATGGTGCATCTCCAGGGCTGTTTACCAGGTGGGATTTGTCTATATTCTAAAACTCTTTATAACATCAGGACATTGGAAGAAGTTGGAGAGAGACAGAGAGAGAGAGAAAGACAGAGAGGGGGGGGTTGAGGAGGAAGAGGAGAGACAGAGAAACAGACACAGAGAGAGGGAAGGAGAGGGACAGAGAGGGACAGAGAAGCAGAGAGGAAGAGACAGACAGACAGAGACAAAGAAAAAAGTAATGAGAGTGAGAGGGTTGGGAGGGAAAGAGGAGAGGGAGACAGACAGAGACAGAAAGAAAGGGAATGAGAGTGAGAAAGTGAAGGGGTTAGGGGGAAAGAGAAACACAGAGAAACAGACAGAGACAGAGAGGAAAGGAATGAGAGTGAGAGAGTAAGAAGTTGAGGGAGAGACAGAGACACGAGAGAGAAAAGAGGAGAGGGAGAGAGAATGAGGGAATTGAGGGAGAGAAAGAAACAGAGAGAAAAGGAGAGGGAGAGAGAATGAGGGAATTGAGGGAGAGAAAGAAACAGAGAGAGAAAAGGAGAGGGAGAGAGAATGAGGGAATTGAGGGAGAGAAAGAAACAGAGAGAGAAAAGGAGAGGGAGAGAGAATGAGGGAATTGAGGGAGAGAAAGAAACAGAGGCAGAGATGGAGAGAAAAAGTAAGAATGAAAGAGAGTGAGGAGGTTGAGGGAAAGAGAGAAAAAAAAACAAAAAATCTGTGCTGCTTATTTTTACTGTTATGACAAAAGGGTCATTACTTTGTAATGTGCTAGGTGGTATCCAGGTAAAATGGAATAATGAATAGAGAGTTGGTCTTGGAGCCAAATCTGGCTTCTCACACCACCTGATAATATGACCCTAAATAAGTCACTTAACTAAATTCTTAGGATTTTAGGTAACCCTCCAAGAAAATGACTTAGAAAGTGCCAACCTGCATTGATAAAGGTAGTTGTTTCCTCACTGGAGAGTTCTCTGAGTCAATGAAGTCATAGGCTCAACCCTTATCTTTAGGTGATGATGGATAAAACAAAACAAATGAGGGGAGCTTGTTGATATTTTCTTGAATCATTAGAACAAGAAGTAGGATTGATAATATGGGGAAGGTTCTTCCTCCCTCTCATTTAAAAAGTTACTTCTGAAAATGGACATTTATCTTTTGTGCTTTATCTACCTCATCTATAGAAAGAAAAGAGGAAAGGAAACTTCATTAACCCAGGAGTTTTGACTTAAAAACCTTACTTTCAGGGCAGCTAGGTGCAGTGGATAGAGCACCAGCCCTTAAGTCAAGAGGATCTGAGTTCAAATGTGACCTCAGACACTTAAGACTTCCCAGCTGTGTGATCCTGGGCAAGTCACTTAACCCTAATTGCCTCAGGGAAAAAAATGAACCAAAACTTTACTTTCTTATTCCAGAGACAGATATATCATCATCTCAGAGAACATTAGATCAAGAATTATTGTACTCCTTTTGTGTCATGGATACCTTGTGCAGTAAAATCTATCTATCCCCATCTATCTATCTATCTATCTATCTATCTATCTATCTATCTATCTATCTATCTATCTATCTTTTGCTGAGGGAATTGGGGTTGTGACTCACCCAGGGTCACACAGCTGGTGTCTGAGTTCAGATTTAAACTCAGCTCCTCCTAACTTCAGGGCTGATGGTCTATCCCCTGAGCCACCTGGTTGCCCCAGGAAAGTCTATTAGCCTTTCTCAGAATAATGTTTTTAAATGCATAAAATAAAACACTTAGGAATACAAAGGAGACAACCATCCAAAACCCTTGTCTTAGAACTTCTTAGTACAGGATTCTGCTTTATCTGATAGACTGGGGAAGGGGAGCATGTTCAGTGCTTCTGGTTCTGAGGTATGTGTTTCATTTACCGTTGCACCATTCATGATGGAATGCTTAACCTTCTTCCATTAAAGAATTTCAGATGGCTTTGGATCTCTCTCTCTTTATGAGCTGGATTGCCTCACTTTTTGGAACCAAACGGGCTGCTTGGCCTTTGCATCTTTAAGCTTAATGTGTTCTATGCCAAATCCTTTAATTAACAGTAAAGGCTGAATAATTCTCTCTTTCTCCCAGTAGTTCCCCACTGGATGCTTGGCTTTGCATTGAAGCAACGGCTCCAGAGTCTTAAGCAAGACAATCTGCATTTGGCTTTGCTTCCATATCTCTCCTGCCTTTATAGTGATGTATGGGCTTCCTCCCTAGGAGTATTCCGCAGAGGAAAAACTACTGTTGGTCCCTCTGCTGCTGCTTTTTTAGCTGCTAATTAGGAGTATGCAGTGGCAAGCCAATATGGAGGTAATAGAAATGGCCTCTGACAATGGCTGTGCCATGGGGCTGAGCTTGCCCTCCTCGGGATTTATTGATCCTTTCACTTAGAGGTAGATTCAGATTTACGGCTGAGCACTGGGTGTTTGCCAAGTTGCCCTTTGGGGAGTTTGTGCAGTTGGGACAACAGTCTTTCCATGCCCGTGATGGGAAGTTCAGTGGCCCTACATTTACTTTTCCTGGGAAAGTGACATCACCTTCCTTCTCCATCTATAAAATGACCTCTGAATTTCCTTCCATTTCTAAATAAATTTAGGATCTAGAAGCCTATTATATTTCCTCTCTATATCTTCTTCCCTTTGTGTAGATTATAGAATTCTTGGTCTTCTGATTGATCCAGAATGGTACCAGATAGTTACATGTCAAGAGACTCTTTTTGAGCCTTTCATTATTCAAATTAGTAAATACGTATTAAGCAATCACTATGTGCAAGACATTATGTTATAAATATGCCTTTTGCCCCTCACTCTAGGAAGTCTTTAAATGGAAACCATGGGTCGTAATGTCCTTTTTTGTTCCTGTTTATGCTAATGAAGTTATGATATATTACTCCTTTATTTGGCTTACCAGTATTTGTGTTCTTTATAAGAACTTCTTTACTGGGCATTCCCCGCCTTGAGGAAGGGACAGCAGAGTCCAGAGGAAGAAAATGGTACAATAGGAAGAACACTGGTCATAGTCAAAAGGGCTGGGTTTGAATGTTACCTCTGATGCTTACTTTCTCTATAATCACAGGCAAGTCACTTTTCCCACCTTAAACCCAAACTTCTCATATTTGAAGTAAAAATGTTTGACCTGGATGTTCTCTGAGATCCCCTCCAGCAAAGATTGGGGGTAATACAGAGAGAGGCAATAGAATAGCCAAGTTTAGAATTCAGCATAGCTTTCCCCTTCTGTGGCTCGGGAGTCTTGTCTACTGAGCTCCAATGTTTGATAGCTTTCTATATGAGTTTTGCTGTTCCCCAGAACATCATCATGTCTCCAAAGAGCTAAGTACCAGGTACCACAATATAAAGTGGCCCTGTCCATTCCTTTAGAACATGAGACCATATTCAAATGTTTTAGACTTGAAGATGGATACTTGAAATTTCTCTGGCCCACAGAAGTAATTTAACAGTTCATCTTCCCCTCAATTTATGCAGCATAAGGAAGAGTAAAAGAAATAAAATCAGCATTCTGAAGTAATGGCCTGCCATAAGTTGTTTCTGGCCCCAAAGACTTAGAAACACATGTGTCACATATGGAAAATGGGATTAGATTTTTTTTTCAAAAGTTGATGTATTCATCTTTTTCTATTAATAAAAAAGAATTATACTCCCCCATCTAACTTCTGATTAAACACTTCTGATGAATTTGATCCTCAAAAGGCAACTCATCCTGGGGACAATTCTAAGTCTTCAGGAATCTTTTCTTATACTGATTAAAATTTGTCTTCCCATAACTTGCCTACACTGGTCTCATTTCTCCCTTCTGATGATTATAAGGAAGAAAGCAAAGGTAAATGATTATGTAGGACATGAACATCATTACCCTTGGGGATTTTGGTTATGTTTTCCTTCATTCTTTCTTTCTTTCATTTATACCCAGCTCTTTGTGAAACAAAGAACCAATTACTCAGCAGCCTATACCTTAGTTTTCCCCATTTTTACAGAGAACTTTGCAAGAACCATCCATGCACTAACCTTGCTAAGTACTTTCAAATTTTCTTTCTTAAGACATGGTCCTGAGTTTATATTCACTGTGTACAGTTTCCTTCTTGACATACCTTCTCTAAAGAAATAATGCTCTCTTCACTTCTTCCTCTTGTAACCTCTTTTCCCAGAGGCAATAGAATAGCCAAGTTTACAATTCAGCATAAGTTGCCCCTTCTCTGGGTTGGAAGCTTTTGGTCTGCTGAGCACCATTGTTTGATAGCTTTGTGTAGGAGATTTAGTCATCCCCAAAACCATCCCTTCCAGGTTCATGTGTGATGCTGCTTATCAAGGGATTTTCCTAATTTTCGGTTATTTTTTTTGAAATTGTCTTTTATTACCTATATTTGTTACATAAATATTACAATATTTGTTATGTTATAATATATTGTTTATATATTGTATTTAGTTATATTCTTCTTGTTCTCTTCTCAGTAGAATATAAATTCCTAGAAAATAGGGCCTATTCTCTTTTTCTCTCTACATCTAGCACCTAACAGTGTTTGGCCCATGATAGATACTGTACAAATGCTTTTTGAATCGAATACATTTGAAAATGGAAAAAATCTCTATTTTTGCCTTATTTAGCTAAAACTGTTTCATCAAGTATGTATTTAGTTGGCGTGACAATGAAAATGATGAGCAGTTCTTCAAAAGCAAGGATGATTTTATTTTCCATGAATGATTTGTGTTTTCTGAAATGAAAAGTAAGGCCAATCTGGGACCAATAGGTTCTTAGCCACAATTTAAACAGATGTTTCCACATGTGGAAGTTGAGTTTCAAATGTTAATTCACGATTTCTGCTGTTCTTTTTATTTTATCATTTCATTATGGGGCCAAATTGTTTCAAATATAACACAAATAACAAAAAATGCACTTTGTATTATTTAATGTCTTTATGCCAAGTGGTACTGAGTGTGCCACTCTTGCTCATAACAGCTGTCATAGCTAAAGAACAAAAGGCTTCCAATGGGGGAAAACAGTTAGCAAATTCATTAGAGGACTTGTTTACACTTTTGCTGTCAAGTCTAAGCATTTGTTTCTTTTGCTTTCTTTGCTCTCTGAAGTCCCATGCCTCAGCTTAGCCTTGGGGTATCCCTTAACTCTCAAAAGCTATGACTGCAGATTGCAAGTTTTAGTCGATTTTACCAATTTGGAAAGACTTCAAGTACAGACCCAAGGATGGAGTATTATGTCATCTAATGATAAGCCCAGCTAAATTTAGAAAGGTTCGCCTTTATTTTGGCAGCAAGATGATGACATTTTTGGCCCCAGTAAATCTCAAAGACATTTTATTAAGTTGTAGATGGCTTGCAATTTGCAACAGTGGAGTCAGTACTTTTTATTAGCCTGATATTTCTTTGATTTGGTTGGAACCCTTAGCAAAGAAACTAATCTACCATTTCTGATCTTTAATTCACCAGTAACAAAGAATTTTAAAGATTTCTTTGAGAATACCAAGGAGTTAAATGACTTGCATATTGTCACATATTCAGAGGCACATTTCAAAATCACACCTCTTTGATAAAAAGGTCTTTTCACACTAAGTCACATTGCTTATTAACTTTAGTACATGTTATCATTGAAAACTTCATATTTGGGATGTTCCTTCCAACAAAGACAGATTGCAACTCATCCATGCTTTATTAACTACATAATTCTTGTCCATGTCCTCTGTAAATTCTCCTTTCAGGATCAATCTAACATCCTAAAAGTCTCCTTCTAATCAAGGATTCTTATCCTGAGGTCTGTGAACTTTAAAAAAAAAGTATCTATTTTGACATCTGTATTTCCATACCAATGGTTTTCTTTTTAATCTTGTATATTTTATTATATATTTAAAAATCTTATTCTGAGAAGAGGCACACAGGCTTCACCAGATTGCCAAAGGGGTTCATAACAAAAGGAAAAATATTCAGAATCCCTTGTGTATAGATCTCTGAATATTTCACAAGTTAAGAGTGCAGCAATTTTGCATCTTTTTATTCTGACTCATCCCTTTCTCTAGCTACATATTCATCCCATCTCCATAACCCAACATTATCAGTAACTGAAGGAGCAGGGAAGAAAGATTCATATCAGGCATGAGTAAGTAGTAGCTTTTTAACAAAAATGATTTTGCTTCAAGAAGCAGAGGCATAAGTCTATCATCCCAGAAACACATAATACATTTTCACAATTATTCTGAATTTCAGATATCTCATATTTTGTGTCATAGGTCAAGTCAATGATTCACTTAGTGATCCATAAACAAAGAACAGAGTCTTAACCTAATTCATGATAGCCATTAATGATAGAGTGATTTGTGATTTGCAATTTTGGGTGATTTGTGAATTTTTCTTCCTTAATATTACCAGGTTTAATAAAGCATATTACATCCCATTTTGGGATAATTCTTAGAAACTTTTAAAAAAGTTTTATTGTGTTTTTTTTCTTTTTTTGTTTTAAGAATATGGAATTAGGCTTTTGCTATTGAACTTCACACAGAAGGTACATTTGAAATTGTCATAGCAATCACAAGGATCATGGGATTATAAATTTAGAACCAGAAGGGACTTGGAAGTCATTGAGTCCTACCCCTTCATCAAACAAATAAGGAAACTGAGTCACAAGGAGATTAAGTGACTTGCCCAGAGTTGTAAATCTTTGACATAGTAAGTCTTTGGACAGGGTTCTGACTCCGGTCTTCCTGACTTCAAACCCAGAACTATATCCACTAACAATTTCCTGCCTCTGTGACCACATTAGCAATTTTATGAGAGAAGGTAAGATGGTGGAAGGATTAACTTCTATTTCTGCAGAGTCAACAAAGTCGGTTTAGCTTCAGTAGTCCTGGGTATTTTGGACAGAATAAATCTATCAGTGCAGTTCTGTGATCAGTAACCCAGAGGACCAAGAGGAAAGCCTCCAGAAAGTTGAGTAGATCATCTGTGGTAGAATATATGGGGACATGTGAACAAGAATTGAATGAGATGATAGGGGCACACAATATGAAAGGCACACTCTTCTCAGTAAGGTTATTGTTTATTTGTTTTTGTTTTTTAAAGAGAAGCAACTACATCCGTAAGATCACAGCTTCATTGAAGTATTGTTAGCAGTAAGAAAATCATTCCCACTCAAATCTGATTTCTCCATTTCATCTCCATGTGAAGCCCCCCCAAATAATCTCCACAGAGATCTCTCTATATTTCAAGCAAACACTCTTTCCCCATCTATTCTACTGACAAAACGAATATAAAGACATTGACTGCATGTTATAGTGGAAAGAGCAGTGAATTTGGAATCAGAAGTTCAAATGCTGTCTCTGCTATTGACCACTTGTGGGACCTCAGGCAAGTGGCTTGGTTTTGGGTTTTCGTGGACAAACTAAGGAGATTGAACTAAAATTTATCTCTAAGTGTCTTTCCAGCTTTATAGCTTTTTTCACTTATAGAAATGAAAGTATTGGAAATCCTAATGATTCAACAACAGTTAAGTCTTTTGGCACTCTGTTAACTACATTAATGGAGCTCAGAAGCTCTTGAAAACCAGGAATGTTTATTATTCTACCTTCTCACCAAGTCAGCTCCAAAAGATGTCATTCTTATTAATAACCTGTGTCATCACTATCATGATATTGTATGTCATGTGTGCGGTTTTAAATGTTGAATTTGACATAACAGTAGTTCATTGGATGGACATTTTCTTGAAAACATGTGGCATTGATCAGTAGAGAAGGAAAAGCAACAGGGTCTTCTTAGAATAAGTCATTTTACCAGAGGCTTTTTATGTGCCCTATGCAGTATTTCATGGAACAAACAGGGAGAGAAGATGGAGATTTGCACCGTGGATGAGATTCAAAGAAGCTACTTTCTCGTCCTCAGTGTAGCTTTGAGCTTAAACAAATTAATGAATACTCACTTCCCTATAAATATATTAATGTATACATATACATTGAAGAAATATATGTATATGTATTTACTCAAATTTAACGATACTTATTCCTTTAGAACTTTCTGGCCAATGATGAAGAGAAAAAATGTTTCTCTAGCATTTTAAAAAGAAACCGCCCCAGAGTTATATTAACACCATTACTGTTATTCTAACTATTGTTACCCCCTTTGATTTCCCAGTGAGACTCTAAAATGGTGCTCTGAGAGAGAAATTGGATCTGAAATAAATAAGCAGCTCCTGAAAGACTGTAGGAAGGTAATTTTGATGTCTTTGCTAGCAGGAGAAATCCCAAGATTCAAATTTCCTGTGTGTTTGGGGGCTGGAAAAATGTGGGTCACAAGGTTAACAGTTCCTAGAAATCAGAAGAGCCTTCTGTTCTTTCCTCCCCACAGAGATAGGCAGTCTCCAAATGCGGGGGCTGTCTCTTCCCCACATAGCCTCCGTTCTGGTGGTTGGGTTTGTGTTTCCCTAAGGGGGCATTTTACTTGTCATTTTCCTGTTCTGAGCATCAATGGTGGCGTTTCCACAATGCCTGTGGATTGGGGCCAAATAACCTGCAGTTTTGTTTTCTTTCTTTGCAAAGCCTATCACACCGGGCACCACGAAACATTTTCTGCAGAGTAAATGGGGAAGTACGACCCCACTTACAGGAAGCAGATCCAAGTTGGAGCTGGTACAGCGCTCCAGGGACAGAGTCCAAAAACAACCCTGGGAAGGTGGAGAGTTCCAGCTTCTTTTATCTAATCAAGACCTGGCATCTTGGACATTGATAGAAATCAAGGCAGCCGTCTTCATTTTTTTTTTTGAATGGCTGATTTTAGACTTGGTGTCCCTTCCCTGCCTAGTATGACCTTAAGAAACCTTAGAGGAATAATCTTAGCTGTAGTCTCGTCTTAGGGCATACTTTGAATGTCTTGTTCTAGGAAAATTCTTAGCTATTTATGTAGAGTTTCTGTTTATGAAAAAGCTTATCATATAGAAGCTATTTATGGTTATGAGATTGGGATGCATAAATTCTCTTTTATATTGTAAACTGCATCAGGGAAGGAAACCATGGCTTATAGTAATTTTATCATTTTATACAAACACACATTTGAAAAACATCATGGTATAGTGTATAAAGAACCTACTTGGAATCAAGAAGTTCTAGGTTATTATGTATACAGAGTATTTGACTCTGGGCAGGTCATTGTACCAAAAAACCACAGATCTGGTCAAAATAAATAACTACACTCATTAGTGTTTTAAGTTTTCCAACATGCTTTAATCATAATATGACCACAAAGAGATAGTACAGATATTATTATTGTAAAATTTAATGAATGTGAACTTTTATCTGGATATTAATTAAAATTGAGGTTTAAGGAATTTACAATTTACAAAAATGGCAATTAACATATCAAGTGAATGGTAGAGAGGAAAGAACTTTACTTTCAGCTGGAGTGCTCAGGAAAGATCTTATGAGAAGAGGGAGGATTTAAAGTGGGTCTTGAGAAATGGGGAGGATTTAGCCAAGCAGAGCAAAAAGGATAAGGCTTGCCCATTAAAGGAGAGAAATGGCTGGCCAAAATGGTGATCTCTACATGTAGAGATCAATTTTCTAAGGTGCTTATAGTTTAAGTGTAAGTATAACTCTGGGTGATTGGGAGGATGGCCATCACCTGAAAAAGCCTTGATTAATTACATCATTATCATCCCTCACCCTTTATTCTTCTAAACCCTACGTGTTCAGTCTGTTGTCAGATTTTGTTGTTCCCCCTTCACAGCATCTCTCTATTTCCCCTTTCTTCCACGACATAATCATCGCCCTGGTCTAGACCCTCTATGACTCTCCCTTGGACTCCTGTAATGGTGACCTTGATGGATCTTCTTTCTTCAAGTCTCTCTTCATTCTAGTCCATCCTCCAAACAGCTTCTAAAGTGAGTCTCCTAAAAAGTATATCTGACCATGTTACCTCCCCACTGCCTTTAAACTTCAGTAGCTCCCTATTATCTCTAGAATCAAATATAAAATGCCTTTATAGTCTAACCCCTGGTTATCTTTCCACTGTTATTTCTCACTCTCACATATTCTTTAATCCTTCTACTCTTGGCAACTTGCTATTCTTTAAACATGAGATTCTCCCTATCATCTCCATACCTTTAAAATCACTGTTGCCCATGCTTAGAATTTTCCCTTCTCCCTCCTTTCTTATCTTCTCTGATTTCCATCAAGATTCAGATCATATTCCACTTTCTAGAAGAGGCCTTTCCTGACATGATCACCCCATCCCAACCCAGTGCCTTCCCTCAGAGAATATTTTACATCTACTTTGTGTGTATGAAAGTGTACATATTTGTGTGTATATGTATACATACACCACATATACACATATATTATACATCCACAATTATAGTTATTTGCACGTTTTCTTCTCCATTAAAATGCAGGTTTCTTAACTATGCAAGGACAATGGGTTTTTTAGTTAATTGCTTTTTTTAAAATTTCTGGTTCTTAGGACAATCTCTGGAATAGAATAAGCCCTTAATATAGGCTCTTTGATAGTTCTCTTTCCACTACATTACATTGCCGTTATCTAACTTTTTAATCTCCCCTTTATACAGTGAGGTATACACATAAGGCATTTAATAAATGATTGTTGAATTTGAGGTTCAAGAATCTAGCAATCAAATGAGGAAAAATCACATGGTGTTTGTACAAAAATGACAACCAACATATCAAGAATTAATATCATCACTGAACCAGTTAGGCCCAGCGAAAGAACTCTGGGAGATGACTATGAACCACTACATAGAATTTCCAGTCCCTCTAATTTTGTCCGTCTGCATTTTGGATTTCCTTCACAGGCTAAATGTACACTATTTTAAAGTCCAATTCTTTTTGTACAGCAAAACAACTGTTTGGTCGTGTATACATATATTGTATTTAATTTATACTTTAACATGTTGAAGATGTATTGGTCAACCAGCCATCTGGGGGAGGGGGGGAGGGGAAGGAGGGGAAAAATTGGAACAAAAGGCTTGGCAATTGTCAGTGCTGTAAAATTACCCATGCATATATCTTGTAAATAGAAAGCTATAATAAAAAATAAAAATAAAAAAGAATTAATATCATCATTGTCAAGAGAATGGTAGAGATGATGGGACCCCAGAAGGAAAAACCCTAATTTCAACTGGAGTCAAGGGAGATCTTGTAGAGAAGGGAGGATTCAAAATGAGTCTTGAGAAATGGGTAGGATTTAGTCAAGCTGACCTGAAGGGAAAAGGTTTTCCTTAAAAGTAAGAATGGCACTGACCAATCGTAAGAAGGAGTGAAAGCACAATGTGTACTCAAATTATGGATTTAAGTTGAATTTTCTGAGGTGCTCATAGTTTAGAAAGTTTTGGTGACCAGACAAATACTGGATTAGAATAGAAATTTTGCTTTAATAAATGAATAGTTTGGTGGTGTTAGGGTTTAAAGTTCTGGATCCTGAGTTAGGAAGGCTTGAATCTGAATGATGCTATAGGAGCATTTTAGCTATATTAAAAGAGGAATGTATTTGTAGGGAGTCACTTAACCATTGTGCTCTTCTTCATTTGCAAAGCGTAGATGATAATAACACCCACCTTATAGGGTTGTTTTGAGGACTAAATGAGATAATGAATAAAACCTTTGCAAATCTTAAAATGCTATATAAATGCTAGCAATTGCTACTATTATTGAATTTAAAAAAAACCATGAAGTATGATGCCAGACATTATGACTACTAGAGCCAGAAATAATATCAAAGATTACTGGTTCCCAGACTCAGAGTCTAAATACAAGGCACTTTCCCAAAGATTAGATTTTTTTTATTATTTTTAAATTTCATGGACTCATTTTTCTCATATTTTATAAGAGTGATAAAGCATAAACTAAAAAGGGAGGCAAAAGCAATATTCATCAACATAAACAAGTATAACCTCTCAAAGGTATGTACCTATTTATTTAATCTCACATTGTAAATAGACTTTCATCCGCTATGTACATCTGTGCAATGTCAGAGACCTTCCGGCAAAAAAAGGGCTAATCTTGTTAGTAAAAATGTGTTTAGTTTGCAATCCGATCAGAGCTCACTGTTTTTGCCATTATTTAAGCCAGTTGTGTGACGAGCAGAATTTTAGTTCTCAGACCTCAAGGAAATGCAAGGGGTAGAAGGAATGGAAGCAGTAGGTGACTACATGTTCAGGAAGTTCAAATTTTAATTTGTATGACCCTGGTCACTTAACCTTATTTGCCTCCATATCCCAGTATATTTGCCATCAAAACCCCAAAGACAGTCATAAAAAGTTGAAAGTGACTGAAATGACCAAACAAAAAGAAAAAACCAACACCCAATTCTGAGTTTTATTGGAGACTACTGGTAAGGAAAACTTAGGAGTAGCATTTTTTTTTCAAAAAACCTTAAATAGTTTCATGAAATTCTTTGAATCCCTAAAAAGCTTCTTAAGGATCCCAAGTTTCAAGCCTATTCATTTGACTCTTAAAATGCATCCATTTATTTATCTTTTAGCAAATAAGTTTTATGCGAGTATACACATCTATAAGCACCTGTTTTTCTTCCTTTGCTCTACTCCTCTCTTGCTGATCCTAGAAATCTAGCTTTCTTTTATTTTTTTTTCAAAATTAAGTTGAAAAACTTAAAAACTTAAAATGAAAAAAAACCCCACAACTTTCCTGTTTTTCACACTCATGACCATTTTAATAGAGAAATTAAACAAAAAAAAAAAAAATGGAAATGGTGCTGCGAAGTAGAAGGAAGCATCCTTCGTCCCAACTTTCAGTGTCTTCCTCTTGCTATTGGCATTAAATACTAATTCCCCAGCATATGTTTCCTGAGAGCTCCATATCACCACATATGGAAAAGAGTTTCCTCTACAGGACTGTTAATAGCCCAGAAATTCCAAAGCAAAGTAGGCCCCAGAAGTGCAGTGACTTTGCGTTCTCAAATAAGCCAGCCATCAGGCGCCACTTTCTGGTACTAGAAGGTGTTTTTAATTAAGAAGGGAAATACAACTTGACTTGAAAGGCCTTCTTTTACTCCTTATACAAAAGGTCCCATCTCTTCTGAAAATTATTCAAAGTTTAATAATTGGTTTTTTAAAATTATTTATTAAACATCAACTTTGTGCTTCCCAGGTACTGTGCTGGGAATGCAAAGCCAGGTAAAAGGTAATCCCTGCTCTCAAGGACAACACAATTTAATGTGGAAGACAAACAGCTATGTACAAAGAAGCTACGTACAGGATAAATTGAAAATAATCAACAGGGGGAGGCATTAAAATTAAGAGCAATTCAAAAGATTTTCTGTAGAATGTGGGATTTGAAAAAAGCTTGGGAAAACAAGGTGACATTTTTACCTGCAGAGATCCCTGTGTTGAAAAGTCCTGGAGAACCAAAACTGAATCTCACTTGGTTGTCAAGGTTAAAACCTTCAGTTATTGTGAACACTTAAAATTTAATCATAAATTATAAGAGTGATAGAAAAAACGTGTAAATGACATTAGACATGCATTTGGAAAATTATTCTGGGGCCATTTTGAATCCAGCCATTTTCTACAATTGTCCCCTATGAATGAAAGACTTTTCCTCCTCTACTCCGACTACTGACCACTCTGGTTTCTTTTAAGTGTCAGCTAAAATCTTACCTTCTGAAGAAAGCCTTCTCTAACCCCTCTCAACTCCAGTGCTTTCCCTCTTTTAATTATTTCCGACTTTTCCTGGCCAGAGCTTGCTTTGTGGATATGTTTACGTGAGGTCTCCCCTATCAGATTGTAAGTTCCTTGAGGGCAGGTACCATTTTTTGCCGCTTTTTGCATCCCTGGTGCCTTAGCACAATGCCTGGCACTTAATAAAAGTGCTTTGATTTTAATATTTGTAAAGTATATACTACAATACCTGGCACATAGTAGCCTCTTGATAAGTGCTTATTTCCTTTCTTTCTGGAGATAATAATGCATGTACTATCCTACCTCTGATGCAATCTGTCAGTTAATAAATTCTTATTGCCTTTTTTAAAAATCTGAAATAAATGGTTTTAAGATGTATTCACGTTGTTGGCCGTTGTAAATGAATTATTTATAAGTTCCAGGCCTGGAAGTAGGAACAGATCTGAGCTCAGAAACGCTTCTTTCTAAGTTCAAATCTGGGCTTGAACACCTCCTAGTAAGGAAATAAATACAATTTAATTCAAACAGAGGGACTGAACTAAAAACTGCCCTAAGAGCATTAACAGGCAGCTCGGTGGTGCTGTGGATAGAGCACTAGGGCTAGAGGAAGGAAGACCTGAGTTCAAATTCAGCCTCAATTCTTTCTAGTTATAAAACCCTGGTCATTCAGATCACCTAACTCTCTTTACCTCAATTTCTTCGACTTTAAAATAAGCTGGAGAAAGAAACAGCTCCAATTTCTTTACCAAGAAAACTCCAAATAGGTTTACAAAGTGTCAGACACGACTGAACAAGAAGCAGCAGCATTAATTTTGCCCAGGTGAGTAGCTGTTGATCAGGGACAGCTCTGTTGACAATTTATCTGTCCAGATCATTCCTGGTTCCTTAACCGTGCGATTTCTAAAAGCAGTGCATATGAGAGCTCTAACAGTGTCTGTCGCATGTTTCTCATTTTTATTCCCTTTTTCCATTACTTTAGCAGCTGGAGACACCAATCATAGGTGGAGATTCTGATTAAAAAGTGTTTTCCCCCTTCTTTTTCTGGCTACACTGGGCCGTAGCGAGGCAGCAGGAGCTGCGTCTAAAATGAGAAAGGACATCTTCATTTTCACCTGATTCTTCCCTTAATTTGTTCTGAAGCACCTGTCTGCATCTCCTGCCTTCATTTTCTTCTCACAGCATAAAAATAATGAGCTAGCATTAGCTGCTGTGTGGTTCAGCATACAACTAATATACTATATGATTGTGGCTCAACAAATCCCTGAACAACAAGGAATCTATGAACAGAAACATCAGAAAAAAACGTGAATACTCAAAGCGTTAAACTTGCAATATGGGGCATGCAGTGGTGGAAAACTCAAGTAAAAATGGGAGCCACTAAACTGTGCGTAAGGATCTATGGGCCTGCATATTTACTTAGTTTTCCCATGTAATAACATCTATGTTATATTGTATTTTATTTGTTTTGTTAAATATTTCTCAATGGCATTTTCATCTCATTCAAGCAGGAGTGGGTTGATTGATGGAGAGCTAGCCTCAGAGTCAAGTTTCTGACAATTAATTACTAGCTCTGTGACCTCTGAGGACTTCAGACAACTAAATGTCTGTTCTTGGAATCAGGAAGTTCTACGCTCAAATTTGGCTTCCTATATTTGGTGGCTGTGTGACTAAGTTACTTAAGCTCTATCTGCTTGTTTCCTTTTCTGGAAAATGGGAATAACAACAACACCTGCCTCAAAGGGTTACTGGGAAGATCAAATGAGATACTATTTGTAAAGTAGTTAGAAAATCTTAAAATCCTATATAAATGCTACTAGCTATTATTATGGCTAATGTTGTAACAGAGACAGTACTGTTACTGCATTAGTAAAGGAAATTTCTCATCAGGAGTTCCTTATGCTAATGAAATCCAAGGTTAGTTGTTTTCTAATCACTATATACTATTTCTATATTTCTTAGTAAAACACAAAACTTGACATTTTAGACATAAAAAGGAAATATTGAAAACAAAGGTATTTGAAAGGGAAATTGAAAGAAAGTATCCAGTAAAATGTGTCCTCATCACCCTACTATAAAGGATTAAAAAAAAAACAAAAAAAAAAAACGTAATGGGCCACAAAACCATCTACATCTTATTTCAAGATTAAAAACAACAATACAGAAAATAAAAAACCTCAAAATGAAGTTGATAAGGAGAAAAAAGAGAACCTTGCAAGGTTTGGTTTCCCAAACATTAAAATCAGTTGTTGAGTCATTAGTCAGGATATTGCCAGAAATAACATCATTCTCAAAAATCAGTAAAACTTAGTCACAGGAACAAATGTAAATAGCCTTTTTCTTCTGCTTGTAAGAGAAGTTAAACAACCCCTAAAGGCACTCATCTGGGACAGAATTTTAGGGTGTGTGCTTATTTTTTTTTTTATCTTCTTATGACTGACTAGCTTGGAGAAAGGGAAAATTCCTAGGATGGGACAAGGTCAAAAAGGATGAATGCAGCAAGGCTTCTTTCCTGGGGTAATAATATGAACGTATTGCTAATTAAAGAAACATTTCTCTGAGATGCTGGGATCCTTCTCAAGATGTGTTCACTTTTGATGACATAGTGAAATGAATATCTTCTGATTTCATGCATTCCAAGGGGGAAAACACAATGCATATGTTACATGCTTTATAGCTTCTGATCAAGAAAGTTCAGTAGTTTTATTTGCTTGATGAATGCTGCCTCTAGGAGTTTAGGTTTTAGTAATATTGACTTAGTTATTGGCTTATTGAGATAGGCGGGATTGAGTATCCTATGGGGATGGCTCTTTGGATTAAAATGGTGTTTGGGCAACATCTCTAATGATGGTAGGCCAGTTAGAAAGAAATTTGAAGCTTAGTTTATTTTCCATGTGAAATTGGTTATCTTTTGAATGAAGAAATGTGTTTCTAAGTTATACAACCAAAAAAACTGGAATTCTCTTATTTTGCTCCAGTAAACATTCTTCTGCTTATATCTTGGAAATCAGGATCTTCCAGGAATTCCACTGAAAGAAAAGATCAGGCATCTCCTCAGTCACAAATGTCACCAAGGGGCAGAGCAGCTCGGTGGCAGAATCATGACACTACTAGAACTCTCAGGTTCTAATCATCGCTTTCCATTCTCTTTCCCCATTCCTTACTCATTGTCACCCACTACTGATGTGAGCACAGGACCCTTCACAGAACAATTGTTGAATGCATTTTGAGGGGAGCTTCCTGACCAATAGAAATAAATGGGAAAAGGAAAAGGGACAAAACAGGGAAGAAAAAAGTTAATGGCAAAGAAGAAGAATAGGGAGGGTGAGAAAAAAAGGTAGATGGACTCTCAAGGTTAGATTGCTACTAGTGATGGGAAATAGCTTCTAGGGGAGACAGCAATAGGGAGCTCCTCCTGACCTTGGAGTGATTCTGTTCTAACAATCTGTCAATGATGCTAAAGTCTCTGGCTTTGGAATCGGGGATCTCAAGATCCCCCTGACTTTGGAGTGCCATTGTTCTGGCAATCTGTCCATCAATGATTGTAAAGCCTTCTGGCCTAGTAATATAATGCTATTTCTTCCCTTAGATTTTAGGGAGACCCTCTGACCTTGGATTGGTATTGTTCTAACAATCTGTCAGCAAACATTACTGACAGACAGATAACCTGCTGATCAGTGATAACCGAGTTCCTGAGACAGGAGTGAATACAACACTCCTCAATTTTACTTCTGGGCCATAAAATTAGCATATCAATGAATGAAGAACTGGACAAATTTGTCTCTTTGCTCCTTTGCTAAATTCTTTTGGAATTTAGCCCACTTCAATTGGCATTACAATTACAACAAAGTTTGTCCCTTGCCTTGGAGATGGGTTCAAACCTGCAAATTCTTTTGAGACACTTTGTGACCTGCAACCTTTTGGGGTCCCTTCTGAACCTCAACATTAGTAATTATCTTAGACAGCAGGCATCATTTTGGAGTGAGCCAATTTGTCCCTAAAAATAAAGTTTGTATTTATGTAAACTGAACAGGCTTTTCTAGGTGACCAAATACCCTTCATTTTCTGCTCACAACATGGGAATAATAAACTAGAATAATCTGCTATGGTTTAACATAAGACTAATTTACTGTGTGATTGTGACACACCAAATCCCTGAACAACAAGAAATCTATGAACAGAAACATTAGAAAAAGTATGAATACTCATAGCATTAACCTCAGTGTACAGTGTATATAGTTAAGTTTACTTTCACACAAAACCTCACAATGTGTGACATAAAAAAGAAATATTGAAAACAAAGGTATGAAAATGAAAGTGAAATGGAGGTGAGAATTAAGGCTGTGATTTGCCCAAGATCACTAAGATCAAGAAATATAACTAATAACTACACCATGAAATATAATTACTAAAATTCTAATCCAAGAAGTATAATACCTAATAACTGTACCAGGAAGTATAGTAACTAAGATTCTAACTTGAGGTCTCTATCCAGAAAATCTTTCCATCAAAATATGGCCTAAATCAGAATTCTTCTACTTACTTATAGCAATTCCATATGCTAGGATACAAGGCCGAACATGAAAGTACAAAGGGACTCAAACCCACCTTTGATTTTTCTTTTAAATCTCACCACACACTCATCATCATCAGTAAATATCTGATTCTCCTATGTACCAAGCCACAGGATGCACTTTACCTTGAAAGAGAGGAAGAAAAGTCTCTGCTGAAAAGTATATAAAATTCTCAGCTTCATATTTATTGTTTTGTCACCTTCCTGATGAAGGCAGAACTCAAACTTTCTGAGCCTAAATCTCTAGTTTTCCCCACAAATATAGGACACTGAAAAAAAAAAAAAAAAGGATTTAATGTTAACTGAAGGGGGATAAAGCAACACCAACCAAATTCAAGTTTCCTTCTAATTTTATAAATGGTGAATTCATCTGGGGTGACCATGGCTATAGAATGTAGTGAGTCACTTCATATAGCATTTAAGGGCTCCAAACAGATTATATAATACCCAGTATCTTTTTTTTGGGAGGGGGGAAGGGCAGGAAAGAGTAGAACCTTTACAGAGCCTCTGCATAGCTGATTTGCAGACAACAAAGCCCAAGAGACATCTCAAACTTTATGACTACATATTTAAGCATTTATGAGACCTGAACTGTGTTCCATTAAAAAAAAAATGTAAGCACAAAGAAAAAAAAAAAACTGTAGACTTCCAGAAAGGATAATTACCCCCAAATGTTTCATAAAGGATTTGATAGTGTTCTGGTTTTTAAGATTCTTTGTCAGTTTTGTTGTACGAGGGAAAAAGGAGGAAAGGGAATTGATTAAAAATACAGACTGGCTAGAAATAGAATAAGATTGTTCCACTGAACTCATCTTTGCAGTAATACCACAGTCCTTATTCTAAGGTGACAGATTAAAATGTTACTGGAAAGAAAATATCTAAAAGAGGAACTTGACAATTTTCACTATTCCCACCAAAGAGATTCTGCTTGGAGTTATTTCTTCCTTTTATTACCTTTCTCCTTCCATTTGTTCTGTTCTTCCCTGTTTTGTAGCTTTGGCATTAGTTTAGTAAGTTTGGCTGTGTCTTGGTCTCCCTCCCACAACTGGATCCGTTTCCCCAATAACTCAACACTACACTGTTCTTGGCAAACGCAGGAAGGGACTATCATTGAACTAACAGGGAACGATCAAATAGAGCAAGTGCTAATCCCCACACACAGGACATCAAATAATCATGGACCAAACTTATAATGCTGATCTGCCTGCAGTTAGGGGAAGTTCTCATCTGTGTCCAGGAAAACTGATTTGTGGTCAAGGGTTATGTAGATTACAAGCAGAACTTTTTCTTTTTATTGAATAAAGAAAAGGGCTTCAGAAATACAGAAATATGCCTCCTTTCAATTTACCTTCTCTTCCCTCCTGAGCATTGTTCCAGTGATTCATCCTCTTCTGATTTAAGATTCTCTTTAGATAAACTTTAATATCTCAGGAGGAACTTCATTTATAAATGCAAATGTTTTCTGTGTCACATAGTTTTAAGGATGAAAGACAAAAGTTTCTGAGAAGCTAGAAAAAATGAAATTTATTAAATTATTAGTGATGCTATGGCACATACTATTGACCAGTTTAAACTTCTCCAATAGTAAATCCATCCTACAAAGGCAAGGAGGAGTGCAATGACAACATAGAGTCTTAGATTATTGCACAGAACTGTGAGAAATTAAGCTAACTTGCTCAGGATCACATGGACAGTATGTGTCAGAGGAAGAACTTAAATCAGGCCTTTCTTCCGCATTTTGAGACCCAATCTCCACCTACAGCTTCATCCTGCTGCCTCACCATTTCTTATAGCCCAGTAATATTCCATTATACTGATGGGCCCCAATTTGTTTCGCCATGAAATTATCTTATTTCTATCAAATCTTTTGCTCTATTGAGCAGGGAGTGAGAAATACTGGGTGAATAGTGTCTCCCCTTAAATGCAGAGTAGCAGAGTTAGATGGGATGGAATTCAAGACTGATTCTGCAGCCTAGGGCAGCAAAACCTTTGTATATCCATGAAACAGATCTAGCAAGCAAATATTCACTGCATCTTTTGTTAAAGAAGCAACACCCACACAAGCACCTGGTGAGGAAACCAACAAAAGTCGAGAAAATGAGTGCAACCAAATTGGGAATTTCCAGGGGGTTAGACAGCACTTCATTAGGCTGAGGCTGCTTCTGATAATAGCTAACTGTCTATAAACAGCAAGAAAGTTCTGTGTGAGAGAGAAAGTCTTTTGCTGTTTGGCTGACAAAACCTTGGAATGAACTACTGGATAAAGCCCTTGAGATTTTTACGAAAGGATAGACTACTGCCTTCCTGGATGATTTAGATCAGTAATGTCAAATTCAAATAGAAATAGGAGCCTGTAATCTGGACCTAAGAATCTATGCATCTGTATATCGACTCAATTTTTATTTTTGTAATGTATTTTTATTTATTATATTAAGTATTTCCCTATTATATTTCTATCTGCTTCTGCCAGAAGTATTGTGGAAGGGGGTTGAATTGGACACCTCTGGTTTATACATTTGTTCACCTGCTTAGAGAAAGGAAGCTAAGCCAGATGAAATGACCTCTTGAAATGCCTTCCACTTCTATGATGCTCTTGGCCCGAGTCACAAAACTGGGAGTGGAAGTTCTCTGGATCTTATGATCATTAAGGATCTCTAATGCTTATTGCTGCAGAAAGTGATTGGACCTTGGAGATGGCTTCGATGCTCCCTCAGGAAATTCTCTTCCCTCCTGAGCATTGTTCCAGTGATTCATCCTCTTCTGATTTAAGATTCTCTTTAGATAAACTTTAATATCTCAGGAGGAACTTCATTTATAAATGCAAATGTTTTCTGTGTCACATAGTAGGATGAAAGAAAAAAGAAGTTTCTGAGAAGCTAGAAAAAATGAAATTATTTGCATTGTAGATATTGTGTGAAATATTGATTCAGGCATATTTTGTATCAATCCCAGTTTTGAACAAAATGGAGTATTTAGTTCATATACTCAAAATAGGCTATTTTGCTACATAGTAAACCACAGAGCTTCACACATTTAGGGAAATTCTGAAATATAAAACATTTACCCCCTAGTTTGGGGGATTTGAACAGCTGTTATTCTTCCATGAAATCCTCTTTTTGTGGAATCAGACATTTATGAGATAAACCACAAAGCATCTTGTTATTCTTGGGGAGAAAAAGTGACATAATTTTTTCCACCCTTTTTTGCCAGCAAAGAAAAGGGATTTCTTTTTTCCCCATCACAAACTAGCTAGGACATTTATATTGAATTGGTATGAGATATAAGCTTTACTTATTCCGGAGTTTTGTCATTTTAGCATGCATCCTTCAGTTATCCTTTTTCAGAAACATCTCAAAGTCCCACATATTATTTATTGTGCCAACAGTGAAAATTCAGGTAAACATTTCAGGCTGTTCTGTTCCCTCCTAGAGTGAAATCTTGCTAGGCCCCACAGTTCAGTGATTTTTTTCAGATGTTTCCAAGATGGAAGTGACTTTCAGACATGAAATCTTCCTTTGTTCTCTAGAATTAATTCAGTAAGAAAAAAATTATTCACTACCTTAATCCTATATCCCCTGTGAAATAAATGTAGTGAAATGCTAATATACAAAACATGTACCTCTTAGTCTGAAGGTGTTGAGTTATTGCTTTTTTTTAAAGGGGTCCCTAAATTTCAAATGCAAGGTTTATAAACAATGTGTGTCTAAACAGAAAAGCAGAATTCATTAACATCTGTTATAAATTTTACCTGATTTTATTAATAACTGAATTGGAAACTTTCTGAATAATTTACAAGCCACAAAATTACTTTCCTCAATTTTCAAAATGAGTATCCAATCAAAGGAGGAAATTATCCCTTCCATTGCATAAAATGGTACCAATGTCAATGAGACACAGGGCACTAACAGCTTAGGCATTAGGCTGAAGGGTTTAGAAACCCCGTTAAGCCTAGGGGCACCCTAACAACTCACAGAGTGTGTTCACCATCAATATCCAAAGTACTTTATGGATCTATGTGCCCGAAGATCTTGAGCCCCCACCAATGGGCTCACCTATAACAGTTAGCCAGAAGACAAAATTACCTCAAACAAAAGTACTTAATCAAATGGCATGGCACGGAAAAGTAATAACAAAACATTTCTTTTTTCAGCCTTAAGTGTATGCTCCCACAAATATCTCTAACAGTAAAAAGAATCACACATAAGAAACTTATAAAGGCCACACAGGGAACACTTAGGTGTTCAGAATGTACATGTTGAAGGATTCATATTTAGACAACATGTGACAAAGGTACATGTCTCCAATGCTTCTATTGATATCGTGATACTGCCACTATAATTATAATTATTAATATCTTTTCTGGATGTTCTTATTCTCTTACCCACCTCCACTGTGCTAGACAAGATTCTCTATTAAAGGGCTCAACTGATCTCTTTGAGGGAAGAGCCATGCTCTTTCAACTTAAATTAAAATCTATCTTTTTTAGAAAAAAATAGAAAACCATTTCCTTGAGACTTCACCTGCAAGTCCCTTCCCTGAGACCTTAACCAGTAAGAAATTTCCCTCTTATTCTCTCAGTCTTGGCCAGTTAGTACGCTCATTTTTCTAATCAAAAATGTCTAACCCTAAGTATTTAGCTTTTTGGATCAAAAAGCAAGGCTGCCTCATGTCCTTAAAGCTTAATATTATTTACTTTAAAATAAACTCAAAGCTTAATATTAGTTTTACCTTCTCTTCCTAATAAAGGATGAATCTGTCAGAAACTTCCCCTTTACTTATCATGACAAACTACATAGTTACTAAATTTTCATCTCTGAAAACAAAGCTAAAAATCAAGTAATACTTGTGTGTTTTATAATTACCACATACCTCTAGAATTCCCCAGTTTTCCAGCCCTAAATCTCTGCCACTCTATCATTTAAAGGAACAGATAGAGAGACACATAACAAGAGAGCCACAAATTCAGGGAGCAAGGTTAGTGTATTTTCCACCTGTTCAACCCTATTGCTATCCCCTTCCCATGCAAGTGTGTCTGGCTGAGCGTACAGAGGTTTAAGTACACTTCCTTATACTGAAATCATGGATGGATGGGCATGACACATGACTTTTTAATGTATTAGTATTCCCATTTCTCTTGCTAAGGAAACAAAAGAGAAAATGTTATTTCCTTTAACAATTAATCTCATCACTAAGCCTTTCCTTTGTTTAGTGATATACTGCCATAGATGAGTATTCAAGAACCTTGAGTTCCAATGCAGGCTTTGTTGCTCACTATTTATTTAAGCTTAGGAAAGTTGTAATGAGTTGTGTGCTAGTACATTTTTAACAATCAGCTCTTATTAAAATGGGGAGGCAGGAGGAAGAAGAACTGTACAAATAACACACTTTTAAGCTAAATAGGCACTATTAACATTTTCTCCATCATTTTATACAACCTAGACAATCACCAAACAAAACAACAAATCAAACCCTAATTTGTAACATTTGCTGATTTCTTATGTGTAAATGCTTACAATAATTATGTCACAGTTGGCTCTTAAGAGCTGATTCAAGATGGCTCCAGCTCTCTCCTGATTATCATCTCTCTGGAACTTAATTTCCTCCCCTACAAAATGAAGGGGCTGGATTAGATGACCTTTATTTACTAGCTAAGAGAGAACCCCTCCCCTCTAAATCCTATGAGCCTGGGAAATACCCTTGACATCTGTTTCTTCATCGGATGAGGAGGGTGTTTGATTAGATCAAAGCTTCTTAAACTGGGTTGGATGTGGGGGTCGAATAAAAATTTCTCGGGTGAAAAGGGGTCACAAGTGGAAAAAGTTTAAGAAGCCCTGGATTAGTTGATCTTTCCATCCGCTTTAAATTCTAACATTCTTTGAATTCACCTCATCTTTTTCTTTTGTGTGGGATAATAGATAGACATATGGCCTTTAAGCTAGGAGTCTCTGGTTTCAAGGCAATCAAATTTTTATTAAGTGCATACTATGTGCCAGGCCTGTTTTAAGTCCCACCCCAGACATATATACTGGAAGTGTGGCTTTTAACCTCTCAAGGATCTCGTCTAGACAATCTTTAAGAATATAAGTTTCCAAGAAGGTGTCAACCTGCATTGATAGAGGGAGTTTCTTCATTTGTTGTTCAGCAGTCATTTTCAGTCATGTTTGACTCTTCACGACTTTGACTTTTCTTGGCAAAGATACTGGACTGATTTGCCATTTCCTTCTTGAGGCAGAGTCACACAGTTCTGGGTCACTAAGGCTGAATGTGAATTCAAGTATTCCTGACTTCAGGCCCAGGACTCTATCCACTGAGCCACTTATCTACCTCTTTGTGACTCCATTTAGAGTTTTCTGGGCTAAGATACTGGAGATGTTTGCCATTTTCTTCCCACCTCTGGGTCTGGTACTCTATCCATTGTATCAGCCAATTGTTCCTTTTCTTCATCCAGGAGTTCCCTATACCAATAAAATCATTGATCCTAGCTCCTCACCCTCTCTGTATCCTATTTCCTGAATTACTGAGCAGTGCTAATAGGCCTACATCAAGATCATGGTAACTAGGTAGTCCCAAAGGGACCTAAGAGGACATAAGACTAAGAAATAGAAGAATCTTTAAGAACCAATTAGTTTACGCCTTCCATTTTACAGATGAGAAAATTAAGTTCTACCAAGTTTCCATAGCACCTTGAGTCTAATATGGAAATGAAGATGATGCTTTGGTAGGTGTGGTCCACCAGATGGATGTGCATGGAAATTGATTTGTATTTCTTGAGATGGAAGGTACCATCAGGCCATTTGTGGAGGATGCTTGGATTAGGGCAGAAGCTAAATCTAGCACCAAAATGCCTTTAATAACCAGTGTCATGAACATCCACTCAAATGCCCTGGCCAGTTACTATAGTCTTCATTTTTCAAACTCTCACCAAAGAATGGGACTAATGTAGTAAAAGATAGCTTTTAGTTGCTGCTGTAACTAGATGGGGAATTGAGTTCAGATAAAGCCGTCTAGAACTGCAAGCTAATAGGTAAAAATACAGTTTGATCGTAGATGCTACAAAATCTATTTCTCAATCTAAATGCTAATAGTTAACACAAGGATCACTGCTTTATTATCAATTTAATCAGTACGTGTGATTTTAAATGTTGTCTTTTTTGCAAGAAGAGATGATCATGTTGGTCCATTATTGAATAGTCTACTGAAATTGTTTTGTTTTATCTGTCAGAGATAAAAAAAAATGAGTTGATCTCTCCATATTCTGTCATTCCATTCTTTTTGTGACTAAAAGCAACACATCTGTGAAATGATAAGGGAAATCTAGGATTTCTGATCTTGACCAAATGACCCACAGGAGGATTGAACCTTTGACCTTGGCCTCCTTTAGCACCCTTGTTCTAACCAGCTAAATTAAAAAGGCCCAGATATCAAAAGAAGGATCTTTCCCAAAATTCTTTCATTGACAACAGGAAAAGAAGAATCATGTTGATATTTTTGACCTATCAATAAACACAACCCAACAACTTTCTGAGAACAAGATTCAAGAAAATTCAAGATTTTTTCCCTTATTCTATTTTAATTGGCAATCTATACTTTTTATGTTTTTGCTTTTTCGTTATATCTCCAAAGCTTAGTATATCTGCCACATAGAACTTTTTAATTGGCTATATTTGTTAATAATAATAAGAAATATTATTAGTATCATCATTATTAATAATAGCTCATCTATGAATCTTGCTTTTCTACTTAGACAATATTTTCCTTACAATAACCTAAAAGTATTATTATTTCTCCTTATATATTAAGAAATTGGTGTTCAGCACAGTCCCACAGCAAGTAAGTGGCAGTACCAAAATTGAAAACTAGGGAGCAGGGGCTATCTCTCCAAATAATTGAAAGCTGGTACAGCAGCATGCTCTGTGAGCCTGCTAGAAGAATGCAGAATTTGTTTTCCTGACCCAGAGATGAAGTGGCAAATTCCATCTCTTTTTCTGTTAAATAAGGAATCAGATTTAACACAATACAGGATTGTGCATGTTTCTCATATGGCTATCCTATTGAAAAAGAAATGTAGTATGTTTAAAACTTTTCTGTTGAAAAAAATCACTCTGAAACTCCATGGATTATTTTTATTTATGTTGGCTCCATTGAAGGAAGTTAAGGTTTCAGTTCCATTCTATATTTAGGCATGTTTGCCATTAAATTTAGAATATTTTTATGTCATTGACCTTTGACACGTGGACATTTTTCTAAGGGGAAAAAAATTTAGCTCTCTCAACTGATGTTGGGAAAATACAACTCCTACAAAAAATGGCAGTTTCTAAAACTGGAGCCAAGATCTAACCAACCAGAAGTTTATATTACAAATAAATCCTTCTCACTATGCCAAATGCTTCAGGAATTCTGTTAAGAGCTGACAGTTGAGCCAACTGGACTTAAATGTTTCCTGCACATTTGAATTTCCCAATAAGTATTTGTATCTTCTAACATCTTTTACCATATGAGGAGAACATTGTGTAGGATTTATAATGTTGATGAAAGAGGAAATACAACTGAATTTCTATGACTAAACATTTTCAAACTACGAATGGTCTTCAGTTAGCCTTCCTGACCATCGTTCCCTGGCATAGATCACTTCCTAGCTTTGTATTTTTAAAAAAGCTAACTACAGTTTGAATTTCACCTTCTATAATTTGCTCATGTTCCTTTGTAGTTTTTTCTCTATCTGTCTTGACACCTTGGGAATAGGCCCTATTTCTTTTATCTTTTATATGCCCTACTATGTTTAATTCAAGGCTATGGTACAGTGTGTGCTATTAATATTAGCTTTGTTGAATATGTGACTCAGTGGGTTAAAGTACTTAATGAACTGTTATGGTTAAATAAGGAAATAAACAATATGGTTTGGTTTAGACACAAAGTAGAAACTCCTAACAGTTTTTCAATAATTTCTGATTGTTACCCATTGGGAGTTTTCTTAGCAAAAATACTGGAGTGACAAGGAAATTAAGACAAACAGGGCTAAGTGACTTGCTCAAGGTGACACAGCTACTAAGTGTCTGAAACCAGATCTGAACTCAGGATGATGAATTTTGCTGACTCCAAGTCTAGCATTCAATTCTTTAGCTAAGCTGCCCATCCTAACAGGAATGTTAAATACAGAACTGAGTTCCTCTTGAAGTTTGTTCAAGTCCCTTCCTAAACAAATGTGATAGCTATCTGCTGTCTGTGGTTAGGTGCAATTAGATAAATGAAGTGACTTCTTAAAGTCCTTTCCAAAATGAATTGATTTGATTTCTTAGTAAAATGAGTTGGGAAATACTGGACTACAAGGATTTAGAAAAAAGTGTTTAATCTCTTTCCTTATTCTTTTACTTCCGCTATTTTATCAGAAAATCTTAATTCTTAAGTGGCAAAAATAAGGAAGAAATAATAAAAGAGAAGGGAGAAATAAAATGAGGAGAAAATTGAATGAGAAATAGGAGGAAATGGAATTGAGAGATTACTGAGACATTTATAATGCAATATAAAAGGGACAATTAAAAAATCTGTCCATTGAGAAATGTTTTTGATATGTGATATACTGAGCTGCCCAAGATTTTTCCATTTCTTCCACTGCAAATGGATTACCAGACTTAAGGGCTTTTTAAATTTTAATTTTGAGCTATTTTTTCATTGAAATTGTATTAATCTTCATCATAAATATTAATTTATAGTCAGCCTCTGATGCCCAGAGGGTCTTGGGGTCTTATCTCATAGAAAATAATGAGCATCTCAATATAGCTAACAAAAAGCAATATCTGTAAAAAAGACCAAACAGCATGGTATTTATGCAGGTCTGGATAAAAACTTAAAATATATAACTCACTCTTACACCTCTTCCTGGTCAGATCAAAAGGAACAATCCTACACTAAATGTAATTAATGACTTGGAGCTTAGGGTTGAAGTTCATCATTGTTCTAAGAGTTTTTTCCCCTCTTAAAATAGAATTAGATTATTTGTTATATTTCTCCACCCAAGTTAGTCAAAATCATAATTTTTAGTTCAGCTATTAACTGTTATTTTAGATTGTGCTTCATCAATTGTTATCTCTGTGGGGTTAATTATTTCCAATCTTGCTGGCAAAAACCTCTGTAATCAGGGGACAAGCACCTTTACAACTCAGCTGAGGTTCCCTGTTATCAATACATGCTATAAATTCTCGGTCTCAAAAGTCTGGTGGCTTCTGGGAATTGTAAGTTTCTGATGCTTTCTAAGAGAGGGATTTAAAGATGGGAATTTATATATGGTAAAGTTTACCTCTGAATGATTTGCATAGAAAAGGTTGTCTCAAAAGACTCCTGTCAATATTACATTTGTATTCTGGAGTGTACTCAGATGCTTATTGTCAGATGGTACCTCATTCAAATAATCAACTCTGAACTGCTTTGTATGACTGTATACAAGAAGTGCCTTTCCCATAATCATGTGAATGCCTTGAGCATCCTTCAACAAAGATTTACAAAAATGGAAAGAATGCAGGTCGGGGAAATGTCAAAACAATTTATTTAAGGGAAGAACCTTAACATATGTGTTTTCTGATGAAGTGATGAAAGTATAATCATTTGTGATTTAGTGAGGAATAACAAAATGGAATAAACTTTATTCACACTCAGTAGGACACTAATGAATGATTTGAATGATTCCATTCAGGGTGTGGACAGTGATACTTTCTGAAACTTGGAACAATTTAGATGATCTGGTGGAGGGCTGAGTTGCTTAGCCAGTCACTTAGTAAATGCTGATATAAAGCATTTATTATGTGCCTAGTACTGTGTTAAGCATTGAAGTTACAAAGAAAGGCAAATACATGGCTTTTATTAGAAGGGAGGAGCCAATGAGCAAAGAACTATTTGGATATAAGTTGGAAGGGAATCTCAGAAGAAAGGCAAAATTTGGAGGGGGTGAAAGAAGAGGCCTCTTTCGTAAAGAAGTATTTGAGTTTATGTTTGAAGGAAGCAAAGAAAACTAAAAGGCTGAAGGGAATAAGAAAGAACTCTATGGGAGGGGAATGGCCCATATAAAGCCATAGAGGCTGGAGATGGAGTGCCATGTTCAAGTAAAAATAAGTAGATCAGTGGAGCTGAATAGTAGAGAATGCAAAGGCGAGTAAAGTGTAAGAAGACTGGAAAAGTAAAAAAGGAGCAGGTTATGAAGGACTTTAAATGCCAGAGGATTTATATTTGATCTTAAAAGTAATAGGGAGTCACTGGAGTTTACCAACAGACCTACAGTTTAGGAAAATCCTTTTCACAGCAGAGAAAATGGTGAACTGGAGTAGAAAGAGAGATTCAAGTCAAGGAGACTAATTAGAAGTCTACTATAATAGTCCATATGAGAGGGAATGAGGATGTATATGGAATAATGGCTGCATTTTGTTGAGAGGAGAGGATATATAAGAGGGGTGTTGTGAAAGGAAAAACAAGATTTGACAAAAAAAAAAATGGATATGTGAGGGGAAAATGGATGAGGAATTGAGGATGACATCTTTATTGCCAATCTATTGCTGGTGTCCTTGACAATAAAAGGAAAATTGAGAGGAGAAGATGTTTTGGGGAGAAAACAAAGAAATTTTTAAAATAAATGTTGAATTTGAAGTGCCTATGGTTCAAAATCAGGGAGGCACTAGAGTTCAGGAGAGACACTAGGTATGAATATATAGATCTAAGAATCATCAGAATAGAGATAATTTTTGAGCCTTTGGAAGGTGATGAGATCCCTAAGAATATGAAACAGACAGATAGGGGAAAAGCAAAGAAAGAGCAAAAACCTACAGAGCAGAATATACAAGAGCAGATGGCAGTAATTGTCTAAGGCTACAGAGAGCTCAAGTTGGATAGGGATTAAGAAGTCAAAAAAGTATTTAAATTCTGGTTCTTCTCAGATGTGGAACCTACAACAAGCCATTTAATCTGTCTGAATTTCAGTTTCTTCATCTTTAAATGTATATAGTACTTATAGTAGAAACTACACAATTTTTAAAAGAATTTTTCAAACCTTAAATGTATATACAGACATATATATATATATATATATATATATATATATATATATATATATATATATATATATATATATATATATATATATATATATGTGTGTGTGTGTGTGTGTGTGTGTGTGTGTGTGTGTGTGTATGTGTGTGTGTATGCCAGTTACTATCATTGTTGCATAGGACTGATGAGATCAAATGAGAAAATATATATATTAAGCATTTTGTAAACACTATATTTTATTCACATCCTGCAAATTAGGAAAATTACTCATAATTAATATTCCCATATTGGTCAAATTAGTAGGGCTGAGTAGAGGACACTGTAGTCCTAAAGATCTACTTCTGTCTCTAAAACAAGCCATTGATTTAGGTTTTTTTAATCATTTATTTTGTGGGAAGAGTAAATAAGAGTCAAAACAATTGTTAGGTATTTTCAATCAGCTAATTTCTGATTTCAACTACCTTATAGGGTAATTATGGGGATCAAATGAGATATAATATCAACTGCTTTCCAGTAGCAATAATAATAGGATTCATATTGTGATAACAATAATAATAAGAGAATTTATATTATAATAATAATAATGATGATGAATTATAACGCAAGCTCCTGGGTTAGTTGAGAACTTTATCCACTGAAAAAAGCTGAAACAGGATCTAAGGAGAAGATAGTCCTCAGACCCTTCCCCCACAGCTTTTTGCATGTTTCCCCTGCTATGAATAAATGAGTCTTTTAGCCCTGCAGATGCTGCAGAAAAGATTCAGGTAGTCTTAAAGAAACAGCTACGCATCCAAACCAAACCATTTGATAAGTCAATACAGAATGCCTATCCACATATATCAGTTCAGTCTCCCAAAAGTAGAGATCTGCCATCTCCTGGATGAGAAAGAAGGAAGGAAGGAAGGAAGGAAGGAAGGAAGGAAGGAAGGAAGGAAGGAAGGAAGGAAGGAAGGAAGGAAGGAAGGAAGGAAGGAAGGAAGGAAGGAAGGAAGGAAGGAAGGAAGGAAGGAAGGAAGGAAGGAAGGAAGGAAGGAAGGAAGGAAGGAAGGAAGAGAAAGGAGGGAGGAAGGAAGGAAGGAAGAGAAAGGAGGGAGAAAGGAAGGAAGGAGGGAAGGAAGGAAGGAAAGAAGGAAGGAAGGAGGGAAGGAAAGGAGGGAGGAAGAGAAAGGAGGGAGAAAAGGAAGGAAGGGAGGAAGGAAGGAAGGAAGGAAGGAAGGAAGGAAGGAAGGAAGGAAGGAAGGAAGGAAGGAAGGAAGAGAAAGGAGGGAGGAAGGAAGGAAGGAAGAGAAAGGAGGGAGAAAGGAAGGAAGGAGGGAAGGAAGGAAGGAAAGAAGGAAGGAGGGAAGGAAAGGAGGGAGGAAGAGAAAGGAGGGAGAAAAGGAAGGAAGGGAGGAAGGAAGGAAGGAAGGAAGGAAGGAAGGAAGGAAGGAAGGAAGGAAGGAAGGAAGGAAGGAAGGAAGGAAGGAAGGAAGGAAGGAAGGAAGGAAGGAAGGAAGGAAGGAAGGAAGGAAGGAAGGAAGGAAGGAAGGAGAGAAAAAAAAATCTGCAAATGTTTAACAGCACAGTGATTGGTCATTGTCTGTCAGCACCTATGCAGTGAGTCTATCTCTTGTCAACACATATTTAATTTGGATTTCCCCACTTTTTTCTTCTTGTTTCTGATATATTGAAAGTCTTTGGCCCTTTCTTTGGCAGACTGAAGTTAAATAAAGTTTTCTCCCTTTTTTAATTAAAAAAATGCCATTGATAACTTGGAGACTTTAGAACTGTATTCCTTCAGCTACCCTTCACAACTGTCATCTAATAGCCAGCTGATAATTAATGAAGTGGTGATCCCTGTACTTGGTGGGGACAAGTTAGAGCTATGATATCAGCTGACTTCTCTTTGAATCCTAATGTCTGAATCCCAGCAGAGAATAATTGTATTTATTCTGTGGGTTTGCACAATAGAGACTTACTTTGGCCATTCTGTGTTACAATCTAGTCCACCTTATTAATACTTCTTGGATTTAGAAATATTGATGTCCCCTAAAAGTGTGCCTCTTCCAAAACAGTTTTTCTTTTCTTTCTCTGCCCCATAATCTTTCAACTTTGCCACCATTTGTGGTGCTGTGCTAGTCAACAGATATGAAATATATCTCCTTATATTTTCCTCCAAAATGATTCTACATACAAATGCCTACCAAAAAAACTCATAATATTTTTAGGGAATGACCTTCCATTTTTCTGCTTCTGACACATATTGCCTATATGACCTTAGGCACACGCCAGTATCTCCAAGCAATTCTCCAAAGTTTAAATATACAGCGTCCATTGCCTTTTCTCTAAATTTACCCTGGAAAATTGAGAGGTAAGGCTTCTTATTTCGTTAAGTATTAGTTAAAGTTTAAATATTATAAAATGAAATTTATTTTTGTTAACTATAAGCAAAATGTGTAACAGACAACTCTTTTTGGTGAGTATGAATGAATGCTGCATATGAACCAAAAAAGATAGGATGTCACAATTTCAAGATCAGCTGAGAATCACTTAGTGCAGGATGAAAGGAAAGGGAAAAGCCAGACCACTTAAAACAAGTCAGTCAGATTACACTGTCTATTATGACTATTCATTTTTCTTTTTTTCTATTATTAGCAGTTTACTTTGTGAAATATGTATATTAACTTTAGCAAAAGAAAAACAACCCTGTTTATCTCCGTATTCCATTCTGAACTATTTCTTCTATGTATTTTTCCAGAATTTATTGTTATTTTTATTCATATAGCTCACATTAGTGAGTATATTATTCTGATTCTCCTTTCTTTACACCATTTCTTTATTTTTCATACTTTTTGTTTTAGTCCTATTTGTAAAAATATTCCATTCCGTCCTTAGAATATGTTGAGCTATTCCTTAATCATTGAACATAGAGATCATTTCCAGTTTGTTTGTTTTTAGCATTATGTATAATGCTGCTCCATTATGTTGGTACATATAATTCTTCAATACCCTTTAAATAATATCCCTAGGGGATGGCCTAAGTAGTAGGATATAGGGTTAATTGAATATTGACCATTTTTTAAGCTGATAAAATAATGCCATACTGGTTCTCAAAAAAATTTGTAACAATTCTAGTTCCTCCAATATTATTTATAGTGTCTATTTCTCTACATCTCTGCCTACATTGAGTTTTTAAACTATTTTTACCAATTTAATTGGAACAAAGTGATAAGACACAATTGTTTTAATTTTGTTTCTCTAATTGTTAGAGAAATTAGAGCATTAATTGAATAATTATATTCAAATAATTTGAATATTTTTCAATGATGAATAGGATTTTCTTTTCCTTTCTTGCAAAAATTAACAAAATGATTCACCCCTATTTTTAAAATTCTGACCCCCATCCTTGAGAAATAGTATTTGTATTAATTATAGTTTCTTATTCTCTCCCCTTTTCTGTCCAAAGTTTTCTAAAAACAATACTTTATGAATGAGACTGTGCTTCATGGAAAAAGTCAAAGGAAATGGCTTTACTAATAACAGACCTACATGGCACTGTAGTATAATCAAAGTTCCCAGCAGACTTCATACATTACTAAAAATCTGTGAGTGTTGCTCAGCTATCTGAAGAAAGTTCATTCAGGACAAGTGACTCTCATGGCTTATCTGGTATCCACACAGTATTATCACACACTTAACTGAGATACTGGGATAGTAACAGGAGCTAACTCCTGTCATTCACCACCATTTAATTACAGTTCTGAACTAGACCAAGTAAGCCACAAAATCCAATGAGTTTCATCACAGATATTTTTTACATTTTCATAAAAGCCATAAAACTAATGAGATCATGCAGAGAATTAAGCCTAGTCAAGGTCTGCACTATTAATGCCTTACTTAGCCTATTGGGATTTGGGGCACTTAGGTCTATATAGCTTTCTGCACTAGTAAAATTCCTTATCTTCCTACACTGGAAACAACACTTCATTTTCAAGAGCTGTTCTTCCCAGAAGCTCATAGCACTTCACATCAATTGTAGGCTTAATCAATATATGTTTAATTGAAGTGAAGTGAATAGTGTGATTAATCCCAAATACATCTCAGTGCGTTATTGATCATCAATATGTCTGTTTTACATAACTGTGAATGTGATTCATTATACATTTAAGAAATGTGGCTGGATGCCACAGATGTAAAAAGACTAAGCCCAATATCTGGACCCAGATTTCTTGAGCACTTCTTTTTAGCTAGAAAACCTACATCTCAAATGAAATATCAGTCATTGAGGTCATAATTAGACTTTTTAAAGAGTAGAATTTATATACAATACCCCACTTCTTTTACAGACAAGGAAACTGAGGGCCAGCAAAGTTAACTGACTTGTGCAGAGTCAGCATGGTAAAATGAAAGAACTTTGGATTCAGAATCTGAGGACTGGTTTTCTCACATAACTGGGTAAATTTCTCCAGATCTCAGTTTCCTCTTCTTTAATCTGAAAGATTTGGGGTTTGCACTAGATGATCTCAAAGATCCTATTCTAAGTCTTGGAATCTTATGACAGAGTATACAGATATAGATATATAACTTCAACTCCCTGATTTCTTTCAAGATCCCATTCAAATCCTACTTACTTCAGGAAGATTTTCTTGATTTCCATTCCCCAGCCCCAAACTCCTAATCCTCTGCATCCTGCCCTCACCTTTTAGTGTTTTCTCTCTCACATCTCTTTTTCATAGATATTTTGTTCCAAGGTCATTACAGGTTATTTCCCTATCATCCTCCTGTAAAATGTTCACTTAAGGCCAGGTACTATTTGTGCTCATCTTTCTATCCCTAAAGATTAGAATAGTGCCAGAAATATACAAAGTACCTCTGAAAAGTAGACTGACCTCTGAAATGCATATCATCCCTTCTCTCATCCCAGACCTTTTGTGCCCTAAAAAGGGAGCATCCTCCCTTTGCGCAGGTAGCCCAAGGAAATGGGACAGTCTGAGAATTTTATCCGTATCTGATCTTAGAGTCTCTATTCCTTTTGTAAGGATTTCTAATGAGCCAGACAGGATGCCTTCACGTTCGAGTTCAGGATAACCTCAGCAAGAGCTCAGCCTGGAGAATGCATAAGGAAGACTTCCAGATTTTCAGCTAATTATTCCATGTGGAAAGTGAACCAGTTGAACAAATTGTGAAGCATGGAGGCTGTCAGTGTTACTATATGATTATGGGAAATGTGCATTGTTTATGTCAAGCAGTAACGGATTTTTTAAAATGACTACAGGCTGTCATACTGTAAATAATTTGCAGTTTGCTGGGCAGTTGAGTACTTCTTCAAATAATCTAGAAACAAATTGTGAAAATAACAAATAGAATAGTATAGGAAAAGAAGGGTCTCCAGAATGTCTGGCTAAATTGCTTTAAAACCAATTTCTAACCCATCACCAAATGTTCCATCATGTTTAGAGCAAGCTGGAGAGTTTCACTAAATTAAAAATTCCATGTAATGTTAAACTAAATAGACCTCCTCCTTCTCATTATTCTCCTCCATGCTATAGAAAAGATGGGAAGAGAAAAGGGAAAGGAAAATGGGGAGAAGTGTAATTCCTGCACAACTTAAAAACAATAGAATGAATCTGTTACAAGTGAGAAGCTTCAGCTGTCTCAGAAACATGGAGCCTGATTAAATTGTGTTTAAGCATAAAACAAAAAAACTCTCACATTCTCTTCAAAGAAACTCTTTCACATAACCTCAAAGCAGTCATCAACTGACGTCAGTGCTTGTCTGAATCACATGGGTTATTAAAGAAAATATGTAATCTCTATCCTTAACTGGATATTTTTTTAAAAAATAAAATAAAATGAGATCAAGTCAGTAAAATAGGAAACCTTCATTTTATTTGATAGGTATTTTTAAAAAAATATTTAGACCATTTGTCACAGTGCCAAATTATAAATTTTTTTTCATACAAAAATGTGCCAATTGCAATATTTGTTCAAACTGTTGGGTTTCTCATTTACTGGAATTTATAGTTCAGGGGCATATGTATAGTTGAAAAAGAAAGCAAATAAACTGGGTCATGAAATCAGCTGAAGGTATGCTTTGCATAAATATTCATTTTTTTCTGGCCAACCTATTTTAAATGCCAATTGGTGCTGTGACTTTAAACTGAAAGTGAATATGTTTACAAATAATGTTGTGAGAATGTAGTTCTACAAGTGATTTGAGGAATCAGTGTCATTTCTTTATTATCTATAGATTTCTAGGAGACTCAGAGAAAATCACCAACTCCCACCCCCACCCCCACTTTTTTTTACTAAAAAGTAACCTGTAGTTGTAAAAGTGTTATTGTGGGATCTTTTAAATCTCCATCTATTGTCATAAAAGAATAGTTTTTTGAAATGTCAGTCTTTGCACATAAATGGATTTTTTTCATCAGGAATTTTCAGAATTATTATCATAATAACAAGTCACTAGATTCATCCCTGAGTCTTTTGAACCCTCTCTCTCATTACTATTTTCTGCAATAATCTGTGTTTTGATAGCTTAAAATTCAAAGAAAAGGAAGCATGAACTAGGCTCAGTTGAAATCCAACAGGTTTGGTTTGCTTTGGTTTGTTTTCATAGAGTAGGTACGTTAAAAACAAAAACAGGTCCAAGAAAATCCTTAAAAGTATACAACAATCACAGGCAAAAAACAAGATAGGAATTCATAGATTTTAGTTTAGGGGCTAGCCTCCTAGAAATATTTTCATTTTAGTGGATAGCAGCTTATTTTTTAAAAGAGAACACAATGTCATTGGACTTTTTAGAGAAAATCATAAAAAAGGAAATTATCAAGTTTTCGAATTTTTAAGACATCTTTAAACATGTTTCTCTAAGTGAAAAAGGTAGAACATTTTATAAAGACAAAAGAAAGGAAAAAAAGATGGGAGTTGGGGGAGGGGTGCAGAATGATTCCAAAGTGTCTATAGTCACTGTTGCTCTGTTCTAAAGGATCTGATAATTGGTGATGTCTATGATTTTTCTCATTCCCACCATGCTGTGCCTCCTTGAAACATTCAAGCCTGGAGCACTGTTTTCTTATTTGCCTTTACAAAACAGGGAAAAAAAATCCTTGTTGAAGGTGGTACTAGAATTCCAACATACTCAATAACCTTTGTGTGAGACAAACTTTACAGCATTTCATCCCCCACTAGAACACGTATTTCCAATTTGTTAGCACCAAGGACAAATATATGCATACAGATCCATGTGTATATGTGTGTATACGAGTATATGATATATATATGTATGTACATATATGTGTGTGTGTGTATATTACATATATGTGTGTACATACAAATACACATTTGTTTATCTATATATATACATATATATGTATATATATGTGTGTATGTATATGTATATATATATATATATATATATATATATATATATATCTCCTTCGTTCTAACATATTGTGCTATATATAGTGCTTCACTTGTATTTGAATGAGATACCATTAGGAAGTCTGCAAATAAACACCTAGGTTTCTGTTCTTTCTAGGTTTTTGTTCTTTTATCTTCTAAGCTCCTGACAAATTATTGGCAGTTTTATTGTTACTTCTATCTTAGGCAAAGGGTTTCTTAGTGTTACACACTCTCATTATAGATGAGGAATAATATGAGATCATCTTCTCTTTCCTTTCCCCTCCCACCAATCAGCTCCCACCTCCTACCTCCATCCCCTGGGTCCAGGGAGGATTATTCCCTACTGTTAAATTTCAAGTATCTGGTCCAGTCTGGTTGTAAATGACTCTAACAATGAGATTTTTACTACTTCCCTAAGGACATCTGTTCCACTATCTAGCAGAAGGGGTTGAGAAATGTTTCCCAAAACACAGCCTCAATTTCTCCTCTATTCTGGTTCTTTCCGTCATTTCCAGTTAATGTCCAATACACAAAAGCAAAAACAGATCTGAAAAATGGGTTTTAAATATTCCAGGAGCTTCCTCCAGTCTTCATTGTGGTTTTATATAACCTTTGGAGTACAGAAGCAGTGACCTTTACTTCTTCTACTGACTATACCCAAAAATCCTGTGCAGAATAGATTGGAATTAAAATTATAATTTTACTCCAACTTTTTAGCCAAAAAGTCATTTAGTTGATTAACTGTGCATCACAATATAAGGAGTTTCATCCATTAGAAGGACGCCTGCCAGAAGGAATTGTTTCATTCTCTGTATTGTATAAGGTGCTTTATAAATGCTGCTGGCTGATTAATGATTAATTGAGAAGGTGCCTTGACCAGAGCAATAGTTTCTGCTACAACAGAACACTCAGAACTTAATGAAAAGATAGTCTAGTGTAATGTTGAAAATCAAACTATTGAACAAGCAAAAAAGTAAACTCAAAAGATGTGCGTGTTTTCTATTCAGCTAATGAAATAGTTTTGGTCTAAATAAATCAGATATTTAAATAGGAAAGACTTGGGTAAGTGGCAGGAAGCTAGGTGACACAGGAGATAGAGTGCTAGGATAGAGTCAAAAAGCCTAATCTTTGTGAGTTCAAATCCAACCTCACACACATACTAGCTGTGTAACTTTGGACCAGGCACTTAATCCCATTTGCATCAATTTTCTTGCATGTAAAAAATCACTCATATATCTTTGCCAAGAAAACCCCAACTGGAGTTACAAAGAGTTGGACTGAAATAGAAAAAGGAGGGGGCAGGGAAGAGAATGAGAGCAAAAGAGGGAGAAAGTTAGAGACACAGACAGCAGTTGGGCTGAGTAGATCTGTAACTTTAGCTTTTGAATTTAAGGAAATCTTCATATTATATAAGTGTCTCTCATAGTTCCATATCTTTCATTGGCCAGTTTTCTGTTTTTATACCTAGTGGTCAAATCATTCCAGCTATTTCTCATGGTGAACCACAAAATCATGAAGGAGATGAATGATCACTCTGGACGTCTGCCAGCCATGCTAATGGAGAAACAGGCTGCACCTATTAACTTAATGAAAGTTGTATTCTAATGATTCTTCTGCTAAGTGTAGACACAGACACTATGAGAATTAAGAAAAGTCACTCAGCCGTTCACTGACTAATTCTACACAAGGCCAAATAACTTGATTGACTGACATATTTATAAGATTAACTGAATTTTTGGCTGAATTGACCAGATGCTTTGAAATCACAGAAACCCATCCAAAGATTCCATTTTCCTCCATTTCCTGTAGGAAACTATTAATAAGCAAGGGTCTAACTCTGCCATCACAGAGAGGTGTTGAAGGTCAAAAAGCTCTCTACCATCACAGAGTTTTTGAAGTTCAGAAAGTTACCCTAACTTTTCAGTAGAAAGGCTCTATTTGAATAAGAATAACTCATATCAACATTTCTTTCAAGCTGGCAAAACATTTTTCTCACATTTCTGTGAAGTGTCATAAGTATTCCTTACTCTTTAGAAGTGAAAAAACAAGGTCCTGAATTGGTGTATTCTTTGTATTTGTATCCCAATGTAGCACCAGGTTTCCAAATATAAAGAGTAACGTAGCTAGGTTCTTCAGTTAGAGCTCAGGAAGACCTAACAGGTTCATCCAGCCTCAGAAATTTAGTGCCTGGGTTATTTTGAGCAAGTCACTTAACTCTGTCAAGTTACCTTACCTGAAAAATGAGGATAATAATGGCACCTCCTCTAGGGATTATTATGAGGATCAAACAAGGTAATAGTTGGAAAGGACTTAGCACATTGTTTGCCACACAGTAGGCCCTGTAGAAATGGTAGCTACAATATTAATTATTATTAGCACAGTAGGTGCCATGTAGTAGATGCCTGATCAATACTTGCTGATTAATAATATACTGAAGCAAGATTTGAACACAATTTTCTGTCTCCAATTCCAGCAGGGTCCAATAAGCTAACATAGCCTCTAAGTATCATCATCCCCAGCTAGTGTCCATTTAACATTCATAATAATACACAATATAGAAATAATATACTATTCTCCTTTACTTTGATCTTTTCCATTAAGGAGAGAGGTCTTCATATTAAAGAGAATAAAACAAACAAGTGTGTCAGATAAGGATATAAATATATTGAACCAGAGGGAAATGAGTAGATCTAGTTTGAAAAGAATGTTAAAGTGGAACAATATTCTATCTTCAAATATTTAAAATTTATCATATAGAAAAGAACAAAGGCTTACTCTTCATTATTTCAATGGGCAGACCTAGAACTGATGGACAAAAACCATCAAAAGGAACACTTTAGCTTAACGTAAAAGTTTAGACCTAGAAAGAATCTCAAAGAGCTGTATGGATAACACTCAGTTATAGAGATGAGGAGCCCGAGACTTAAAGGGTCGAAGTGAAAGGTCTAGGACACAAATCTAAGGAAGAACTTTCTAACATTTAAAGCCACCCGACAATGAAACTATTTCAAAAATTAGTAATCTCACTAGTACTAGAACTATGTATCAAAAGAAAGGGATTCATACCACGGAGAAGAGGCTGACCTGAATGGCTTCTAAGATCCTTTCCAACTGCCATGTAGAATTTATCTACAAGAGGGATAATTCATTAAGACATGGCAAAATGAGTACAAACTCAAATCATTGACCTAACCAAATCCATCTGCTCAATTAGTTTTGCTTTGGTCTGGTTCCTTTTCCCCTTAATTTTCTATTAAAATAGCTTCCATGTCAGAAAATTCTAAGGGAAAATTTAGAACCTCAAATGAAAAAACACCAAAGATACTCAATAAACACTTAATGAATTGTTAATGTTGAGTGACAAATAAGTTTACATAGCATTTAACTCAATGGGAACAAAATGAAAAATGAATTTTAGAAGGAAAGTCAAAAGACATCCCCAGAGCTTCCAAATAGGAGATAGAACAAATTAATTATACTTTAAATAATATGTTCTAAGATACTTTTCTTTGCCAAAATAATTTGACAATAGAACATATTGAAGCTTGAGTTATATTGACGGAAGTCAAATGCCAAGTTCCATGGTTGAGATCATGGGCATCTTTGAGAAGAATTATCATCATACAAAGTAGGACTGGAGTAAAGCTAAGATCACTTAGGTCAACTCCTACATTTTAGATTTGAGACTTAATGATTTAAACTGACTTACCCGAATATTCACAGCTGACAAACTACAGGGTCTGGGATTAGAACACTAGTCTTTTAATTGTGAATCAAATTTCTTTCCACTATACCAACCATTTGGTCAAGGAGAGTTCCAAAGAAAAGATCTAAATAAAATTCTCTGAGAAACTTGCGGAAGGAAAGTTAACCTTCATTCATTTTATCAGCTAAATATCTAAGGGGAACACCTCATTTGAAGGTCACATTGGTAATGATCTTTGAAGGACCTCTTGAGTCAGAGATGAGGAGGGAGACTTGGGGGGAAGCTGGTCCAAAAGCAGGGCTAGAATTTGACCCAAATCTAGTTTAGCTTTTATGTCTTGAATCTTTCATTTATGAACACAGTGGATTTCTTGTTGTAAATTCTAGATTCTCAGTAACAATATTATAAGATAGTAATTATTATAAAAATAAGTGGCACAAAAGTCATACCAACAAATGATTGCTTGGATAAGAAGACCAATCTTATGCAATGAGAATAAAGGCTAATAGATACCTTGAATATGGAACATTCCCTTTGATGAGAGAGTGCTTTTTCTTCCATGTGTGGTGGACTCCAACCCTGATCTGAAGCTGAAGTTAGAACTGTGGCTAAGGAGAAGAGATCCATGTCCTTTGTCCTTTAAGTCTGAGGTTCCCTCTGATGTGTTGAGAAAAGTCCCCAATCTTTTGAGATGGCTCACTCATATCGAACTTTTCTTATAGACCCTTTTATTCACATCCCATAATATATTAAATTTCCCCAAAAAAACATTTTGGGAAATTGTTGTTCAGTCATTTTTCAGTTGTGTCCAATTCTTCATGACCCCATCTGGAGTTTTCTTGATAAAGATACTGGAATAGAATGCCATTTTCTTCTCGAACTCATTTTACAGATGAAGAAACAATTAAGTGACCTGTCCAGGGTCACAGAGCTAGCTAAGGGCAGATTCAAACTCAGAGATAAGTATTCTGACTCCAGGTCCAGCTCTTTTTCCATTGTACCATCTAACTTCTCTGTTTTATGGAATACTGACAACATTGGGGTCTGATTTGATTGATTACAGATTGAAGCCATTCTCCTTTTCCCTCCCCATTCCTGAACTACCTCTAAGGCTCTGTGTATAGGGCCAGCGCTTCCAGCTTTGGAGTTAAAGGATGTGGGTGAATTCAATTACCCACTCTCCTACCTATTGGGCATCCCAAACTAATACTTCTATCATAATTCAGTTTTGTTCTGGCTTCATTGACGCCTCAAAAAGAGAAAAGGTCAGGTTAAAACAGTAAATATAATTACATCTAAATGTTAGGCTTTGTTAATATTACTGAAGGCTTTTAAAAAACATAAGTTAAACATCTTCATAGAAATATGTTTTGTTTAAAAATGTATGTTTACATCAAAATTCTGAGAAAATGACAGTCATTATTGATCAATTTTCTCTGGGAAGTCTCACATACCAGAGACCCTGTGCTCCAGTATTTTCTGATGGTTTTTACATGTGGCAGAGGTTATGTTTTTTGTTATTCCTTTAAGAAAATTACATGATTACTTTAGGTTATCATTATGACTTGAGTGCATTTTTTTCATCATATTTTCTCATTTCTACAGGCATAATTTTTACCAAAGAGTGAGCTCCACAAGGTTGGTTATAATATTGAATAGTAAATCAATCTTGCTATTTGAATAAAGTCCATTTATTGCTAGCAATTACCATAGTCTGGAAAAATCATAAATACATGAACATGACAGAAATAGTCAACATTTCTGTCTCATTGTAATGATTCAATTCCCATCCACATACCCGGTATAGAGAGAATAATTTGGTTATAATGTAATAAACTTGTTCTCCACTAGTTAATTTTCAGCTGAAAGCATTGAAAATTCTGAAGCATCATAGTCATTTGGTGAGCACAAAGAACAACTGTTTTTCAAGATTTGGATTCAAATGATAGCTTGGTTTCTTTGGCTTTGTTGTTGTTTAGTTCTGTTTGTGTCCCATTCTGTGTGACCCCATTTGGGATTTTCTTGACAAAGAGTGGTTTGCCATTTCCTTTTCTAGCTTATTTTACTGATGAGAAACTTGAGCAAACTTGCCCAGAATCACACAACTAGTAATTGTCTAAAGCCAGATTTTTAACTCCAGTCTTGCTAACTCCAAGCTCCACATTCTAATATGCCCTGAATTTCTTAGGCATAGATCACCAATCTAATAGATAAATCCCAACCTTCCAAACCAAACGCCATAAGATCCAATTGAATGGAAAAATATCTGTGCTAAACACTAAAGTTACAAAGATAAACAGTCAGTGCCTTCAGAAAGCTTATAATCTAATAGCTTCTTCCATGTGTGGTCCACTCAGCCAGAGCTGAAGCTGAAGTTAGAACTAAGGAAAAGAAAGTGGTCCATGACCTGGTATAATTGTCCTTTAAGTTTGAGGTTCCTTCTGATGTGTTGAGAAAAGTCCCCAATCTTTTGAGATGGCTCACTCATATCAAACTTTTCTTATAGACCCTTTTATTCACATCCCATAATACATTAAGGTTTCCCCAAAACATTTTGGGAAATTGTTGTTCTGTAAAACTGTAAAAGGAAACATGGACATCTTTTTTTAATACTCTATTTTATTGTCTGACCTTGGAAAAATCTCTTGGGCTTTATGAGCTTCAGTTTTCCCATTTGCAGAATAAAGAAATTGTTCTAGATTAATTCAGAGATTGTTTTCATCTTTAAAATTTTATAATTCTCTTGGAAAGCATTGTTTGAAGAAAAGAAGAGGGAAGTGAGCAGATCAGGAAAACATTGTATAAGTAACAGCAATATTGTCCTAAGAATGACTTCAAATGAATAAGTTATTTTGATTATTACCTAAATTGACTATAAAGGGCAATGAAGGAAGACACTAATTGCATCTCAGAAAGAACTAAAAAATAAATTTAAAAAATGATTCTCATTCAATTCAATTCAACAAACCAATTCAAATTAGGGTGTGTTGGAAGGTGAAAACTTCTATTGTTGTAATGCAGGGGTCAGCAAACTAATCAGCCAGTGCTAATTTTTGTAAGAACTTTTTTTACATTTTAAAGTAAACCATCAGAAACATAAAATTTCCGTCTTAAAATATCTACATATGAATATATAGACTCAACAACTGAATATGAGGAAAATGTGTTGATTATAGACAGTGTGTTCATAGATCAAAACAAGCTATATAGAGAAAAATTGGAAGAGTGATAGCAATAATTTATGGCAAGAGAATTTATAATAAAACCTCTGATTGTGAGGGAAATGCTTATCTAGGAGAATCTTGTCTTGGATTTCAAAATATTACATTTCCCTTAACTCCTCAATGGTAGGAGGGGACTCCAGTTCTAGTGTCCAATATTTTGCATACAGGTAGCACCTGCCTTTCCAATATGAAAAAGAATGGAGATACAAGAGAAAAGGGAAAAGATTTTTAGGTAAAGAATTATACTTTGATCATGGAGGAGTTTGGGGTTGGGTTTACTACAGAGGTATCTTGATGAAAAGCAGAAAGTTCAACTAATCGCCTTGATGCTTTGCCTAAATATCTATGTTGAAAAAACTGGAATGATTTCTGGTTCTTTTTATTGTTTATCTGGGATGTTTAGTATCAAGTGAATTTGTCAAAGAATTCATTCCTTAAACATTTTTATACAAATGATTTTCACAATTGCTTTTCTTTATGTCCTATCCTTTGGAAGATTAGGAGAAACTTAGAGCTTAGAGAATAAATTTTATTAGAAATTCAGTAAACATTTATTAAGCTCTGGCTGTACAAAAAACTGGGTTGTCGTTTTAAACAAGGAAAGGGAAAAAATAAAATATATCAATTTAAACAAGGAAAGGGAGAAACACTTGTTTTTCAGTCTACATTTTGAAACAGCTATTGTCTTTTTTTAATTTTTATTTAGGTTCTTTGGTTTTTATTCACATCACTAAGTTCATTGCTATTTTCTCCTATAAAAAAGAACTTATTATAACCACATTTCATTTTCGGTCCTGAGGTACTTTAAAGAATCTCGCTCCTGACGCCCTCCTTTCTCCCCACATGTTCATGCTTGAACCCTGTCTTTTAATTTGTTTAAGCTATTACTGTCCTGGAATAAATTGGGGCCCCAAAGTGGAAAATACAGGCATCTAGTTACTCATTAGCTCATTAGTACAATGATGTATGAACAGTCTTCCAAGTAAAACAATACCCTACTGCAGTATAAACAAAGTCACAGGCAAAGTGGCTCATTTATAACTCATCCTGTTAGAACCAGGATTTTATTTGAATCCCCCCTATTAAGGAGCCTTTCCCCCTCCCATTCCCCTCACATCAAGTGTGCTCATTAATGTCATTTGGTAAAAACCTCAAATCTACTATAATTGCAACTGTTTGGGGAACTAGTATGGAAAAATCAAAAGGAGCTACTGGCTCTCTGCTTAGCACTCTGACAAAGATCACCCAGAAAATCTGCTCCCATAGCCCACTTCTCGAAAACAAAAAAGAAACGATTCTTTAAAATTAAGTCCATTCATGTATTGTGGTAACAACAAATAGAAACCAGGGGACATCTGCCATTCAAATGAGAACTTTTACTTCTTCCTTTTTCAAAACATGTGGGGTGTTGTTTTTATTATCAAATCCTCTTGGCTATTCTCCTAAACTTAGATGCTGAAAGCTACTTCCTTAGTTAATTTTCCTGGGGTCTTTTGATGGCCCTAGCCTGATACCAAAGAAAGGTTGTTGAGTATTAGTGGGGCGGTCATGTTTTCTATTAGTGTTATTTCATCATTAGTTATTACAATTTTCTTACTGTGATTCTCTGGTAAAGTATATTTCTAGGATTATTAATAACTTATGTAGCCCTTTAAGGTTTACATACTTTAAGAGTTATATGCTATAAAGGTCAGTGAAATTGTTCCTACCTAATAGAAGAAGAGATGAAGACATCAGGAAAATAAGCAGATTCCTCCTTATTATGAATGGGCTGTTCCTTCTAAATCATGCATCAACTAAGTCTACTCCTACTTCCAGTGCCCTCCCCCAACTCCATATCCTCCTATCCAATCAGAGAATCTAACTATTTGGCACCAGACAAAAATCATCATTGACTGAATTGCTTTTTAAACTGTTTTCTTGGAACTAAATAGACAGTGTCAGGATAGAAGAGTAAAAGACTCAAGCCCTAAGATGAGGTCCAGTCCATTACTTTTTCCATTACTGAGTCCCATTGGGATATATTATACCTAGGATCATTGATCTAGAGTTAGAAGGATATTTGAATCTATTGAGCCCAAACTCATTTTGTAAATGAGGAAACTGAGTAACTTGTCCAGGTGACAGCTAATAAGTGTGTGGGGTAGAATTTGAATTTAAGACATCCTGAATCCCAGACCATTGTATCCATTGTGCTATCCAGCTACTGCAACAATTCCTTATGAAGGTTGTCTTTGCAGAGGTGTAAAGACAGTAATGATATTTCTCATGGTGTTTTCTGTGTTGGGCTTTTCATGGGCTACTATAGAGGATGATTACAGCTTCCATATTTTTTTTTCCTCTTGGAAAAGGGGAAGAAAAGGGGAAAAATTGCATTCTGCATATTTTACAAAAACTACTATAGTAAAGTTTTAAAATATACCTGACAAAATGAAAAAGTAGATGAAATGTAAACTCTTCCAACCATTTTAGCATGACAATGCCAATAAAGTGCATATTTACAAAATCTGGAAGCACGTTGTAGATAGGAAGTTATTTTATCTTGCCTTTCTCAGTACTGTTTTCATTTGTCACATACAATAGCTGTAGCTGATTTGTCATTCATCATGCTACAGACAATATCTGGTGATGATTCGTTATCAGGAAATAAGAGTCATTCTCACTAAATTCAAAATCACAAGAACACATTTGGAGATTCAAGATTTCAGTTGCCCACAAATGACAAATCATTTCCTTTTTGGGATCAACTAAGTATAGACATTAGATCAAATTTGTCAAATACAAAGCCTTCACTTAAAAAGGAAAATACAACATTCACCTTTGCATGGGGGGAACAAGAACAGATTAATAACCTTTTTTATTAAAGCTTTTTTTTAAATTTTCAAAACACATGCATATGTAATTTTCAACATTCACCCCTGCAAAACCCTGTGTTCTAAACTTTTCTCTCCCTCCCCCCACCTTCTCCCCAGATGGCAAGTAATCCAATATATGTTAAACATGTGCAATTCCTCAATACATATTTCCACAATTATCATGCTGCACAAGAAACAGATTAATATCCCAATGCAAAAATCAAATAGAATTTCTTTATTCTCCAATTTGGAACTATGCCCAAAGGACTATCATATTGTGTATACCCTTTGATCCAATAGTCTCTCTACTATGCCTGTATCCCAAAGAGATCATAAAAAAGGGGAAAGGACCCAGATGTGCAAAAATGTTTATAGAAGAGTGGATGCCATCAGTTGGAGAATGGCTGAACAAGTTATGGTATATGAATGTTATGGAATAGTATTTTTCTGTAAGAAACGATTAGCAGGATGATTTCAAAGATGCCTGAAGTGACTTACATGAACTGATGCTGAGTGAGGTGAGTAGAACCAGGAGAACATTGTACACAGTTAAAAGAAGATTATATGATGACCAATTCTGACAGATGTAGCTGTCAATTGTCAATAGTGAGGCAATTCAGGCCAGTTCCAATAGATTTGTGATGGAGAGAGCCATCAGCACCCCAAAAGAGGTTTTTGGGGACTGAATATAGATCTCAATGTAGTGTTTTCACTTTTTTGTTGTTTGCTTGATTGGTTTTTTTTTCTTTCTCATTTTTCTTTTTAATCTGATTTTTCTTTTTTTCTTTTAAATTTTATTATTTTAAATATGGGAAAATGCATAGAAGAATTGTACATGTTTAACATAGATTGTTTGGTATATAGGGGAGGGAATGAGGAGAAAAATTTGGGACACAAAGTTTTGCAAGGGTGAATGTTGAAAACTATCTTTGCATTTATATTTATACTAAAAAGCTATTGCTTAAAAAAAGGAAATTCTTCATTCTCCCCAAAATATTGATATATGTGCAGTCAACAAACATAAGAGAGCACCTACTGTGTGCAAACCACTGCAGTAATTAGAGGTTATCATAATCATTGATGGTACTCCTGTACCATGATTATGGAAATTTCACTTAAGCAAAAGATAATATTCCATCCTGGGAGCCTTTTACTCTTAATTTAAATACTGTCAACCTACTCTAAAATGCTAATTACGTCTAAAAGTTTAAGACTTTTATGACTTCCAGAGGTAGATAATGTCTTGTTTGTTTCTCAGAAGATGAACAACTCACTATTGTTGGGGAACTGCATTACCTAATTCAGTTTCTCAGCTTCAGTGATTTATTTCTAATCCATGTTCATAGAATGATAGAATCTAAAAGCTAAAAAAAAAAACAACAAACAAACAAAAAACCTAGAGATGTTAGGTTCGTGGGTTTAGATTCAAAAGAAATCTCAGAAGTTATCTGTCCAAGTCCCACATTTTACACATGAGGAAACTTAAAATCAGAGACTAAAATGATTTGCCGAAAGTCCTAAAAGTTTGAAATGGAAAAGGTATGTTTACACTTTGCCTCGGTCTCTTTAGTTTGTGGATAAAAAATCTGAGGTCCAGTTTGAGGTTCAAGGGTTTAATTTCTTGTCCAGAGTTACACAACAAATTGATGGTGAGAATCAGTTTTAAGGCTCCTTGATTTCCAGTTCACTGCTTTTGTCCTCATATCATAATGCCTTACAAACCACTCAATCTCCTTTTGACCTAGTTTTCTCATTTTTTCAGATAAGAACAATGAATCTGCCTTAAATATGTGTGTGTGTGTGTGTGTGTGTGTGTGTGTTTGTGTGTGTGTGTGTGTGTGTGTGTGTGATGGGGATTTTATGTGGATCCTAAAGGTTCTGAAAGGCTAAATGTAAAATATTATGAATTAGTTATATGACTGTATAAAATCAGACTATCTCATTCAATATTGGACTTACCATAGGGTCTCCCCTGAACCTGATTAATGAATAAGTTCACTCAAGTCAAACTATATTTTCAAATCCTCTCCTTTTCTCTTAGAGAAAATGTGTAGAATGTGGTACTAAGAAATAGCACAGAAACTTGTGTTCTCAGAAGCTTTAACTGATTATAAATTGAAATTCTACTGTAGGGTGTCTCCCAGGTAGACAGAAAAGTGACATTCACAACTGGATATGTGGAAGCGGGAGAGAAAATATGTCATATAGTAATGCACTGTATATTATGGGCTGTCACGTAGTGGGATTTGGGGGGAAATGTTGAAATTCAGAGCACCTTCAGGTAGTTAATTATCATTCATCACAGGCATACATTTCAAGTCAATAATGTGTCATTACTCAAGTCATAATGTGTCTTTGGAACACAGCGAGGGTCTCTCACTAGTAGACTTGCATTTTCACTGGTAAATCACAGACAGATAATAAAGAGTATCATTAGAGGATGCAGAGTCCCTCAAAAAAGAGATTGGGGATTTAGGACAATGAGACCAAGCACAGGCATTGCTTGTGATTTACTTACAGGACTTATATTATGGCTTGTGATTTAATTTAAGGAAATCCTTCAATGGGAAAACTCTCTTCATTGAAACAAGTCAGAAATTTATGTGTAATTTTGAGACTTAGTTGCTGGGGCAGAGAAACCTAAATCGCTTGCCCTTGGTCACAGCTAGTATATGTCAGAAATGGGGCTTGAACCCAAGTTTTCCTGACTTCTCAGTTGGCCCTTTATGTTATCTCTCTTCAAAAATTTAAGAATTGAGCTAGAGACTGAACCAGTGATTTCATGAATCTATGTGAAGAAACTCTATCAATTCACATAAGGACCATATAATTGTAGACAGTTGTGTATCACACTAAGACATCAAATTATTTCCCAAGATCAACCAATATATATTAGAAGTTGGATCTGAATCCAGACCTTCTTGAGTTTGAGGCTGACTTTCTATGCACTCTTAGAAAAAATGTGTAGAATATTAAGTATTACAATTGTGATTGCCTCCAAAGAAGTTAGGTCTACTATGTCTTTAGTAATGATCTTGGGCCAGGTTTGTTAGTGTACCTGCACATGCTATGTCTACCTTTTTTTGAAAAACTTGCGTATGGCATGTAAAATATTTCCATTGATGAGAGGAAGAGAGATTATAGATTAAAAAAAGTTAGTTCCCATATCATTAATTCATATAAATGAGGAAAACTGGTACCTTTTTCAAAAATTATATCTACTTGAGATAATAATAGTAGCTCCATTGATCTCTCCGTAGCACATTGCAGTTTTCAAAGTAGTTTATAACAACTCTAAATGAGAAATATTTCAAGTATTATTATCTCCTCTTGACAGATGAAGAATCAGCCCATGAAGTTTAGACATTGAACCAAAAGTTACTCAATTCTTATGTAGTATGGCTACAACAGGAACCCATGTCCCATAACTCTTGGTCCACTGTCCACTCCCACCTGTTCTACAGGAAGAAAGAATTTGTTCTAAAGTCACACAGGAAGATTCAGGGAGAAAACATTACATTTGTAGCTCTCATTTTTTATGACTAACTCAAAATGATCATATCCTTAGGGAAAACCCACTTGTATTTTCACCCATCCCACAAGCAATGCTGCCAGGTTGCTGAATTATAAGCCAGATTTTCAGTGTGTGAATTCATATCAAGATGTCTTTTTGCACTATCAGCCAGTTTGGGTGCCTTCCCAGTAAAAAAAAAAAATCCCCACTGTTTAGGTTAGAGGTAACAAACTGCTGAAATGATTCAGAGTGGTGTGACTGGAGTAGGCTTTAGCACAGTTGTAAAGTAGATGAAGTTTGTTATCATTCCCACTCTCCCCATCAATGTAATGTTTTTCCCTTCAGGTCTCTCTCCTTCCATATTGAGTACTATTGTTCTCCACTGGTAATCACCAACACTCTGTCCTTTGGAAGGTGGTAAATGAAAGCAGATATTCGCTGACACCTGTTCAAAGTTAAGTGGGTAGAATACTACCTGAAGGCAGAAAGACTTAAAGTTCATGTATTATTTGTGTGACTGTGAGTAAGTGATTTAATTCTGCCTCAGTTTCTTTATCTGTAAAATGAGTTGGAGAGGGAAATGGCAAACCACTCCAATATCTTTGTCAAGAAAATCCCTAATGAGTTGGACACAACTGAAAAAACATTGAGCAACAACAGCTCAAAGTATGACCCTTTAAAAAGCCACAATGCAAGGCTCACCTCCCTCCCTCCCATTTTTGTGTGTGTCATCCTTCTAGGACCTCCAGGATGACAGGAACTACCGCAACCCTGTCAGACCTTGACTGGGCTTTCTCATGTCAATGATCTGGGACTTCCTTCCTCCAACCCACCAACAATCAAAGAAAACTCTGCTATTTCTCTCAAGGGAGAGTAAAAGTTGTGTATTCACAATCTTTGGTATTCACAATCTCATCAATTTCACCTGTGTAACTAATTTGATGACCCAAATACTGAAATTCCACCCATCTTAAGCTCTCTCTTATTGCTTTAAGGCACACTAAAATGAAACTATATCCTTGGGTTGTTTTTTGTCCTTTGTTCTTGAAGAGGACCATGTTATCAGGAAAGAGATATTCTTAGTTGAAACCATCTCTGACAGTTTTGACAAAGAAATGGATTCTCCTTGTTTCTGGGGGTGGGAAAAATAAAAAAAAAATAGTCAGCAAGGAGGGTCAAGCATTGAAGGATTTAGGAAATGAATTAATTTCAATTCAACTAGTACATATATAGTGCCTAGAATGTTCTAGACATTGTGCTAGGCATCTGGATGTACAATAGCAAAACAGAATTTTTTAATGAAATTATCTCTCTACAGTAGTTTATGTTATGCTGGATTAGAGGATTTAGAGCCCAAAGAAAAAGAAGGTTGGGGCATAGAGTCCAGGTCCTGGATTGTATGAGCAAAAAACAAAAATGATTTTAAAAAAAACAAAACAAAAAAAAACCCCTCAACTTCTGAGCCCTGGCCAGATTGTGGATCTGTTCTGGAAATCAAACAAAGGGTGTATCAAAGCAGAAAGTTTCGTAAAAACCCAGAATCCTTAGATCTACTGATTCTGGCTATCAAAACAACTTGACTTTTATATTAAATGAAGAAAAAAATTAATTGTATCTATTCCAAGACAGAAAATTGGCATTGATTTAACTTTTATTTATTATATGTAATTTTTATATATAACTTACATGTAAAATATAATTCATTGTTGTTCAGCAATTTCAGTTGTGTCTGACTCTTTGTTCCCTATTTGGGGCTTTCTTAGCAAAATCATTAAAGTGGTTTGCTATTTCCTTCTCCAGCTCATTTTACAGATGGGGAAACTGAAGCAAACAGGGTTAAGCGATATTCCCAGAATCAGACAGTATTAAATGTTTGAGGCTAGATCTGAACTTAGAATGCTGAGTCTTTTGTACAATATGCTCCAATTTACTGTGCTATGTAACTAATAATATGTATTAATTAAACATCAAGCATGATTTTATTAAACATTCAGAAACTTTAGGTCGTTATGTCTTCTTTAACTTTGGAAATTCAACTTCATAATTATTCTAGGATTTATTTATAAGATATAGCATCATTTGTTAGGGTTTTGGTTATGTTTTTTTCACCCCTCAATAAGCAGAATTTGAAGCTTTGCTATTAGTTCTTAGTTCCTGTATTAAGTGTATGTTATGTGCAAGACAGGGAGGTAGGGATGGGGTTGGGGAGGTGAAGCAAAAACATCCCAAAAAAGCAGAGAGAAAACTTCCCTGACCTCAAAAAAGATATAGTCTACTGGATGAGAGAGTTTGGAGTCTGGGAGGAAGAAGAGGTTAGAAAGGCTAGAAGGAATCATTTTTTTTATTATTAATAAAAAGGCAAATAAATAAATAAATATCCAAATGACCAAATAAAGTTGAATTAATTTGTCCAAATTATGTTTGCAAAATCACTGATCCTTGTACTGTGTTTTTTATTAGCCAAATTTGTTTAATTATGCAAATAGAATTGATCATCCATATATTGTTATTTTTTCCCCCAGTGATAGAACTAAATGTGCAATTATTTCTATGGTAAGATTAAGGTCTTTACTAAAATTCTTCAAAAATATCATTTTAATATTCTAAAATCTTTTAACATAGAAATTAATGAATTGACATATCATTATGTAATAGCTGAACTAGACTAGAAAAAATTCCTATATTGATTTGACTTGGAGTTTTTTAGGGAAATGCCTAAGGAAAGGTCCATGGTCTAATGGGACAGCTATAGATAAGAGATCTGCTATTTATTTTCAAAGTGGTTATCTATTTTTGATGCAATTTTACTTTTATTGAAGTTTAGCTTCTTTGTTTATGAAATGAGGATCCAATTGTAATAATTTATTTTTCCTTTCTTAACTGTTCTTTGGAGAATTATTGATATATATCTATGTATGTATATGTATATATACATGCATATATAACTTTTAAAAACAAAGTTTAAACTTGTTGTCTGACATGGTCACAGCATGTGGTATTCTGGTTAAATTATATGGTCTAAAGAAAGCTATATGTTTGTCTCTGATATAGATTGACAATTTGGAAGATATTAGAATACAATAAAATATTTAACTAAAGTAAACATAATTTAATTTTAAGATGGTTGACTTGGCTCTTCATCTTAAAGCATACCCTAGTGAATTCCAGAAACAAACATTAAACAACAACAACAAAAAAATATTCTAGAAAAGACAAATGGGCTTTTGGGTCTTTCATTGCCTCAATGCTATAATTATGAAAATGAATTATCATAATGCTAATAAAGTATTACAAAAGTGCCCATTAATAAAGATTTCTCCATCTGCCTTCCTGTTCTCTTTACAGAGATGGGAGGAGGGACTATTATATATGTCCAGGTAGGAGTAATTAATCATATTTTTATTATTTTATATACATAAATGAATGCATATGCTTTAGTTTGGCAGAATAAAACACCTATACACATATATAATAAAAAATAAAAATAATATGTTATTATTTTCCTTAAAAACAATGATAGTAAGTCATATTATATAGCATTTTAAGGTTAGCCAAGTGCTTTCTTCACAGTAACTCTGTGAGGAAGATGGTGAAAGTATGATTATTTCCACTTTGTAAATGAAAAACAGAGTTTTGAAAAGAAATATGATTTGTCCTTGGTCACAAGCTAGTAACAGATAGGATTACAATTCAGGGCTCAACTCTAAATCCAAAAATAATTCTACTAAGCCAAACTAATATAATGCCACTGAAGTCAGCTTTTCCCCAAATGAAAAGATGCATTTTTAATTAAAGACCTTTTAAATATAGTTAGTATATCATTCATTTGTTGAATTTTTAAAAATCCACAATTGAAATACTCTATTAAATTTGATTCCGTTTGTCCTTTCCAAACACTTTTTTGTTTGTTTGTTTAATGTTTGTTTCTGGAATTCACTAGGGTATGCTTTAAGATGAAGATCCAGATCTCTTTTCTGCAAAAAACAATTTTCCAAAGGATATTTGTTAAATAATGAATCCAATTTTATTTTATAAATATTTGTCAAAAACTAGTAAATAATTTGAAAAGTCTATCTTAAGGGTAGAAAATAAATGAATTATCAGAGAATTATTTAGTAAGGGAAAAAAAATCTTGACCAGAAGTTTACATAATAAAAGTCTTTGGAACTTTTCAAGAATGAATGACACATAAGTATAGTATACACAATTAGAGAAGAAGATTGACCACCACAAAATCTTTTTATTATGTAAATATGGCACTGATTTTAGAACCAGGTGAAGATAACATTTTTAAAAATTAAAGATCAATTTTACTAATAAAATACATACGTAAAATGCTAAAATGAAATATTAGCTAATAAACTATAGCAATAATTAAGAAAAAATTCATAATGATCAAAAGATATTTATTTATTTCAAGCATGAAGAAGTAACTTGAGAACTACTATCAATATTGTTAAATATATAAATCAAAAATGTGTTTTTAAGCCATACATTAATAGATGTGAGAAAGTCTTGATAAAATTCAATATTTATTCATAATAAAAATACTGAAAAGGAACATAGAAAGATTTTTCCTTAACACATTAAAAATAACTGCCTTTAAGCCCAACACCCAAATAATATGTAGTAGAAAAACATTAGAAGAATTCCTACTAAATGCCAGTATAAAGTAAGATATATAATTATAATTTTTGTTTGATATAGTTCAAGACATTCTAGAATTATAGTAATACAGAGAAAATATATTAAAGATATAAACAATAGAAGTTAAGATGGAGTTTTCAATGAATTTACAAGTTTAGTTTGTCTAATCAATGTGATAAGTTAGTTCAAATACTGTAGTCTTAAATCACATTGAGTAAGAAACAGTTTCCAGGAATAAAGAGATGATTATTTCATTTTATTTTTTTTTTCTGGTCAGATAACATTTAGATTACTATATTATTCCACAAAATCATGTGTTAAAATTTACTAGTAAAACCCCCAAAATCATAATTTAAAAATAATTTATGATGACAAAAGTCATCAAACCCTTGGAAATTAATCTACCCAGGAATTCATGGGAACTATAAAACTATAAATGACTAAAATTTTAAAAAATAGAAATTATTGAAAGAATATTCCACATTCAATAATAGATCTAATTAGTGATAATACTCCCAAAATTATTCTAGGTATTTCATACAAAACCATTCAAATTACAAAATGCTTTTGCATAAGCTACACAAAAGTATTTAATGAATTTTATATAGAAAAATAGACAAGAATTTTAAGGATTAATGTAAAGAAAGTTGATAGGGCAGCTAGGTGGCACAGTGGACAGAGCACTAGCCCTAAAGTCAGAAGGACCGGAGTTCAAATCTGACCTCAGACACAGCTTCCTAGTGTGTTACCCTGGGCAAGTCACTTAACTCCAACTCCCTCTAACTCCAAACGGAGGAGGAAAAAAAAAAAGTTGATGAAGGTAGTCCATATCTATTGCTGAAAGACTCATCTTAACTTTTTGTTGCCTTTGGTTGAAACCCTAAAGTGTGATTTCAAATGAGGAAGTAAAACATAACACAATTTTTAGACACATATATAAAATGATCTGCTCACTTTCTCCAGGTATGATAATTTAACTCTCTCTTAGGAAACTTGAAAATGTAGAATTATTTTTTTTTGTGTGATTAAAGTGCTTCAGTTCACATTCACTTCATTACTGACATGGAATAATTTATTTTTTTTAGTTTATCCTCCTGGCTTCCATTTCTGCTTCGATTTCCATAATACTATATCCCTATAGTTCTATTCTTATCTCTCTGACTGTACTTTTTTTTAAAAAATAGTTTTTATTTACCAGATATTTGCATGGGTAATTTTACAACATTGAAAATTGCCAAACCATTTGTTCCAATTTTTCCCTTCCTTCCCCCCCCCCAGATTGACCAATACATGTTAAATATTTTAGAGTATAAATTAAATACAATATATGTATACATGACCAAACAGTTGTTTTGCTGAACAAAAAGAATCGGACTTTGAAATAGTGTACATTTAGCCTGTGAAGGAAATCAAAAATGCAGGCAGACAAAATTAGAGGGATTGGGAATTCTATGTGGGTGGTTCATAGTCATCTCTCAGAGTTCTTTCTCTGGGTGCAGCTGGTTCAATTCCTTACTGCTCTATTGGAACTGATTTGGTTCATCTCATTGTTGAAGAGGGCCACATCCATCAGAATTGATCATCATATAGTATTGTTGTTGAAGTATATTGATCTCCCCGGTCCTGCTCATTTCACTCAGCATCAGTTGATGTAAGTCTCTCCAGGCCTTTCTGAAGTCATCCTGTTGGTCATTTCTTACAGAACAATAATATTCCATGTCATCCATATACCACAGTTTATTCAGCCATTCTCCAATTGATGGGCATCCATGTACTTACCAGTTTCTGGACACTACAAAGAGGGCTACAAACATTCTTGCACATACAGGTCCCTTTCCTTTCTGTAAGATCTATTTGGGATACAAACTTAGTAGCAACGCTGTTGGATCAAAGGGTATGCACAGTTTGATAACTTTTTTTTCATTGTTTTCCCTTTATTCAGCAAAATAATTATGATAACAGAAATACTACAGATCTGGAAGCATGTGAAAGAGCACATTTTTTAAACATGTTCCTGATTTTTTTGTTAGACAAGCTAAAATTTTTGTCGCCGATGGCAGGATAATAACCTGGAATATCAATATCTGGAAATGTATGTCACTTTAGAAAAATATACTAAATTCTATCAATGTAAAAAATGTCAATGTATGGCATTGAAGATGCCATAATAATAATATCTTAGCATTGATGATCAAAGGTTTTTTTTTAATTTATTTTTTATTAATTTTATAATTATAACACTTTTTTGATAGTACATATGCAAAAAAAAATTATCTATGCAGTTTGATAACTTTTGGAGCATAGTTCCAAATTGCTCTCCAGAATGGCTGGATATATTCGAAGTTCCACCAATAATGTGTCAGTTTCCCTGTTTTCCCACATCCCCTCCAACATTCTGCATTGCCTTTCCCTGCCATTCTAGCCAATCTGACAGGTGTGTAGTGGTATCTCAGAGTTGTCTTAATTTGCATTTCTCTGATTAATAATGACTTGGAGCATCTTTTCATATGACTAGAAATAGTTTCAATTTCTTTATCTGAGAATTGTCCGTTCATCCTTTGACCATTTATCAATTGGAGATTGGATTGATTTTTTATATAGTAGAGTCAATTCTCTATATATTTTGGAAATGAGGCCTTTATCTGACTTTTGACTGAACTTTTTTGATCTTCTTTAATGATGTCTATCTTTTTCCCATCCATTAAGTAAGTGTTTTAAAGATTTCTATCCTTATCTTTCTTAACTTTTTCTCCTTTCATGACATGGTCCACTCCTGTAACTGCTATGAGCTCTATGCCAATGACTTCCAAATCTTTGTCTCAACCCTAATCTCTCTGCAGAACTCTGGATGCATATTTCCAACTGCCTGAGTTGATGTTGTGTAAACCTGGCTGATCTATCAATCCTTCAAATGTAACATACAAGTAATTGTTATCTTGTTCCCAAACATATACGCTTGATATCTTTTTTCTTAACTTCTCTAGAATATAATGATCTTTCCAGTTGTCCAGTGACCTTGGAGCCCTAATCAGTTATCTTTATAGTGTAAGCACTGTAAGAACTCCTTCCAAATTGACATCCAATCATTACTGAAAAGAAGATTTGGCATGAGGAAAGTACTATCAAACTATATTCAAGCATTTGAAGAACCACGCTGTAACTGAGCTTGCTCTGTATAAAAGAAAGAAGTGGGAGCAATAGTAAAAATCTAAATTAGATTTTGTGTAATAATTAATCTATCCAAAAGTTGGATAGCCTGCCTTACAAGATAATGATAGCCTCTCCCTAACATGAGGTCTTTTTTAAAAAAATAATAATTTAATTTTTTATTTCATTTCCATCCCTCCTCATCCTGCAATAGAAAAGGCCACCATGTAACAGATATCTTTCCATCAATCAATTCTCTGGATGTGAACACATGAGATCTAAAAGAAAACCAACCTACCAACCTAAATATATATTTATTAAATATATTGTAGAGGGAATAATTTTAAGGTATACTTTAAGTTAGATGACTTCTGAGGTTTCATTTAACTCAGAACCTAAGAAGAGTCTTAGTAAATTAAGTAGCTCCAAACTTACTCATCATTTAGCCTGTCTCTATCCATTTCTTCTTCATTAATAGCTAGAAAAATTTTGCCAATTGTTTATTGGAATCTAGATAAATAAGATCTTCAAAGTTCTGGGGTTTTTTTAAGATATGAGGATGTGCCAAGAAATGGAAATGGATAAATCTATCATAAATTTGTCACTTAGAGTGATTACCTTTGATAACATAAGCAAAGAAAGTAAACAAATGGAATCATACCCCCTTTTTCCTACCAACAACACTAAAATTTCATAGCACAAACATCATTTGCTAATTACCATGCACCTTTTCTCCAGTCTGTGACTACAGGTGGCAATGAGGAGAGTTATGACTCTGGTGCCTTTTATTTGCATTGTTTTTAAGAGGCTGAGTGTGCTAGAGTTATCACTGTTGTAAATTCTCACTTGTAGTATGAGATAAGCAGTAATGTGACATTTTGTGGAGGGCTATGTTCTAAACGCTGTGGAAAATGTTTCTGTTTTGGTTTTTCTTGTGGCTTAATTTACTTTCAAAAAGTCAGAGGGGTTTCCTCTGAATGTCCTTTGTGCAGAAAATGTTTCTCTTTTGGTTTTTCTTATGACTTAATTTACTTCCAAAAAGTCAGAAGGGTTTCCTCTGAATGTCCTTTGTGCAAAGAAGACTCAAAATATTCTTCAGTTTTAACAGGAGGGTTTAGCATGAGAGAATAATCATGGAACAGTAGGAGTACTGCAGAGACCTCATTAGATGGTTTGTTACTACATAAATTTGCAATTGCTACTGGAAGCAAAGAAGCATTACCTTTTTGTTTCTCACTTCCCAAGGAGCAGGGAAAATTTGGAATATAAAAATGTAGATATAAAATCTTACATCTTATAGATATAAAATATTTTTTGAATATTTGTGCGTATTTTTTTTTAAACTAGACCCACTATTTAATCAGTAGAGAAAGTCACCTGGAGGGAGGCTCCTTCAATCAATACAGATTGGCGACAGCTCAGTAATTTATGGTTTTAAGAGACGAGGCTGGAGCATGGAGAAGTTAAGTGACTTTCTCTGAGGTACATGTCTAATTCCTGTTAGAAGTTAATCCTGAATCCAGGTCTTGCTGATTCTGAGGTAGATTCTCTACCTTAATGTCTGTAGTTTGTTTGACCATATACAGTAAATCGTTGAGCACATAGTAAAGAGTACTAAAATTTGGAGTCTAGAGGATTTGTTCTGCGGTTTTACGTTGTAGGACCTTGGACAACAGACAACTTATGTCAGTCTCCTCATACATAAAATGAGCTATTTTCCTGTAAAACACAAATTTAATCTGTGCACTTGATGATCCTGCTACAACAGCTTTTCTAAAGGGCTTCCTTGCTTTTGTTAAGCGCAGAATATGAACTTTTCCTGGAGATCTTTCCGCAAAGGGTTAACTGCAGACTCCATCGGGGTGACTTGATAACCTTGCCAGACGACTGCTGTGAATCCTGGAGTTTAGGGTGTCTCCGCTGCCTGACCGTGACCTGGTCGAGGATAATGCCAGACCTGTAGTGCCTCCTTTGTTTGTGGGGACATTAATGTAATTGGGTAAAGAAAACCTCTTAAAGACCCAGCTGCGATCTGGTTGGATAGTCTGGGGAAGTGGGGGCTTCTTTTCTTGACCTAAGCAAGACTGAATTTCAATCTCCTTGAAAAAGAGGGTGATAATTTCTGCCTCCTCCCTTATTTTCCCAAGGGTATTCTGACAATTAAAGAGAAAATGTATGTGTGGAAATTGAGCTCCTCAGGCAGAAGCACTCTTGAAATACAATGTGGGTGGAGTTACTATTATGAATAATAATCCCGTTTTTATTTTTTTGGTGCTTTCTCCCTCCTCCCCCCAGGTCGGTTGAAATGGAACTCTTGCGCTGAGAACGCCTTTCCTGGGTGATTGGAAGGTACTTGACTAGCGCCGGCCACTTGTCACTGGCTATCTCGCAGGAACTCCCATTTCTAAGAGTTGAAGGGAGAGTACAATCCAAGGGCCCAGCGTAGGCCGGAGCAGGGCCTCCACACCTCTGGCCAGGGTGGCCGCCTGGCCGAGGGCCGGGGCCGGAGAGGGGGAGCTGGCGGGTTTTCGGTAAGGGGAAGGTTGACTTTCTCACTGGGGAGCTGGCCCCTCTCTAGTTGGCTCCCTCTCCTCTGCCTCCCGCCTTCCTCCACCCCACGAACGCACACTTACACACACTCACACTCTCCCTCTTTACCGGGGAGGAATTTTCCCCGACTCAGCACAGCGCTTCCCTGCTCGCCAGCATAATTCAAGACATAACTTTGCCTTGATTGCATGTGCTGTCGGGAGGAAATTGAAAGATTAACAATCTCTAGGGCCGCTTTCCCTCGCGCCCCCTCCCTCTCTTTTAAAGGGAGGAAGGAACACAAAGGAGGGGGCTCCGCTGCTCTCCCCGGTTTTCACCGCCCCTCTCAGGTCTGGGCACTAGTTAGCCACCCCGCTGCGAGGCGGGGGAGCCCGACCCCCCGCGCTCGCGCTGAACTCGCTTTCCCGCTGTCCGTACGCGAGGGTCCCTGCCTTTCACATGACCTAGCCGCGTCAGGCCTGGAGGCTCCCCCGGCGCACACACCCCCCTTCTCCGGCTCTTCCTCTTGCCCCTCCCCCTCCACTCGTCCTCCGGTTCGAAGTGTGTTTTTGTCTGCACGTGAGCCCTAGCTGAAGGAGGAGGAGGAGGAGAAATCAGAATAGGGACTCCCGGAACGTGTAAAGCCCGTGTCAAGGGTGATTGGGCAGCAGCTGCTCCTGCACCTCCCAGGCAGGCTGGGTGTCCTGGCGGCTGGTGCCTTCGCGCGAGCTCCTCACCAGGTTGCAGCTGAGGGGGGGTTACCTCTCTTCTGACCCGCCCCCGCCCCCTCCAAGCTGTCGGGAATGGAGATGGCTGTGGTGCACTCTGGATGGCAGCCAGTGTCTGTGTGAGAGACCGTTAGTGAGGACATGGGATGTGGTAGGATTGGAGAGAGAGGAGCAGCTCCTTGCAGAGAGCGCGCGCGGCTACCGGTCCGAGAGAGGAAGGGCCAGGCCTGAATCCTGAGCAAACCACGGATTCAGAGCAATGGATGCTGCCTGTTAGGCCGAGGGCCTGCTGGATCGGGATTTAAGGGGATGCCGCTGCCTGTGGAGAATTGGGTTAAAATCTGAAGTTCCCCGCTCCCCGGGAAGTGAGAAGCAAAAAGGTAATGTTTCTTTGTTTTCCAGTAGTGATTGCAGGGAGGCGGTGGGTCATGCAGCAGTTTTATTTCCATTGTAGAATGCTGGACTAGTTTTTCTTAAGCCATAAAATCCTGAGGTCTCAAACAAACATTTTGTTTCTCAGCATGTGATAGATTATTTAAATGCAACTCCACGTGAGAAATATACTCATCTTCCTCCTGCCACATCTTGGCTTTGGGAAGAAACGTGCAAAATCTGAAATTCACACACAAAATAGCTGCAGGCTGGACTGGGTAGGGTGCTTTTTTTTTTTTTTTTTTTTTTTTTTTTAAGCCTTCCGTGAAAGTGACAGAAGAGTGAACCACAGTCTTATCATCCTTAGTGGGTGAGAGGGGGCAGGGCGGGGACGTCTGCAGCCTAACAAGCTGCTGGCCGGTTTCCTAGGACTGTTAAGGATGGACTGCTCTTTTACATTTCAAATGGCTGCTGCAAGTTTAATGCAGAGAAAAGGGGGACTGCAAAGGTTTGGGAAGAAGGAAGAAAAGAGGTTAGAGAAAAGAAAAGAAGGAACACTGGAAACCACCTTTATTCTGTTTGTATCCAGTCAAAATGATTCTTTGTGGGCAACCCACACCCAAAAAGTTAGCACATATTAAATTAGAAAAGACTGCTTAGTCATCTACTTATAAAGCTGTGTGTGCAGTCTGTGTGTACACAGAAACTCATTTCCTTTCTTCATTACCTTGTTAGTGGAGCAACTGCCTAGTAGATTCAAGCATCTTTTGCAAAATTTCCAAGGGAAGGCTGTTCTAAGAATAGAGCTGGCAGTCCCTCGCTACTCTGCATACCGGCTCTGAATGATACAACCATGCCGCCTCTCAAGCAAACCAGCATTCAAAGAAATGTGATCCAGTGCCCTTAAAAGACTCTCCTGACCCAACTGTGAATGGATGAGGCTTTTTCATTTTTTATTAATGGAGCATTCAGAAAGAGAAAGCTGCTATTGTTTCTAGCTTATTTAGGTTTGTAGCTTCCCAGATTTTCAACAGAGCTCCACAGAAGATTGGAACATGCCCATTTTTTTAAGTCTTAAATTCTCAATGGTGCTAGCCTGGTGGTTCATTTTGGGGAATAAATGGCTTTTGCTGTGTTGTCTCCTAGTGGGTGGTAGAGGGGATGAATGAAAAAGGAAGTACAAGCTGGTGATGCAAGTTTTCTTTACTCACTCTCTAATATCCCTAAAACTGACTTAGTTGTGAGGGAAATGATAAACAGAGAACTAAGTTAACATGATGAAATCGACATTAATCCAGGAAAAGATGGGACATGGATTGAGGTTCTGTAACTGCAGTTAATAAACACTACTTAGTTTTGGACAGTTTAGAAAATAAATAACAAAATGACAAAAATAAAAATAAAAAATGCATTTTATTATCTATATCTTGTTCTTTTTTAGAATTTCTCTCAAATTCATTCATAATTTTTTTGGTTCACTGTACATTCATGTATAATTCATGCTGGGCCAGGAGATAAAAATCTGAAAGCAGAAGAGTACTGATGATGATTCCCAAAGTGTCAGTCATCTCTTGCAGACTGTAACGTGTAGAGGAGAGCCACTTGTGGTACATTAACTGCTGTTGGCAAATAGAATCATTTTGCTGAGAATGTAGTTTCAGTTTGTTTAAATACTCAGCATGAATGAGGGTGCTGTGACAAATAGATTTGAAACTATTAGGTCCTGGGTGGTTAAATAGCTACTGTTAATTTAATTGGAGTCAATATTTGAAGACTCATGGAAATGAAAACTATACTGGCCAACCAGGGAAGAGTGCATTGGATTAGCTTGGAAAGCAAGGCCTAAATTGCAAACTAAGATATATACAAAAATTAACCATCAAAAAAATGTAACTTCATGCATTCAATATCAAAAGAGGCTCAGTTTGAATGAGTACCAGAAAATCCATCTATCCCATTTTCTTTTGTATGATAAACAATAGATTACTTGTTGTTACTTTTGCTATTTTCTTCTAGACATTCAGAATAAACTTATTTTTATTGATGATACTGGTTATTTGTACAGGATCTTGATCTAGGGGTCTATTTTTAGAATTTATTTCATTATGATCTGAGACGAGTGGTATGTAAAGCAGAGAAACTGAGGCACTATGAGGTTAAGTAATTTCCTTATTGTATAGTTTTTATAGACTAGTAGCAAATAAAAGGAAAGGTACCATATGCAAGTTGCAGAACAGAAGAGAACAAGAAATTAGACCTTTTCTAGGGATCTGGAACTAAGATGAATCTAATCAGAATTGCATGGGTGGTGGAGGAGGTGGTAAAAGTGAAAGTGGGAGGGATTGGTATGTGATTGGTATGTGAAGGAGGGAAGAGAACTATGATCCTGTAAAGAAGTTCATGAAGTATCACAATTGCAGAAGTTTTTGTCCTAAGTTTTTGTTGTTTTTTAGGAGTATGAAATAAAGATATAGTATTTTCAGAGAAAGCTATTACTATAAACTAGTGCTCTTATTACTCTTCTTTTAAGGAAACCTTTCTATTAATAAGTATCTTATGCCAGATCTCTCACATGTATTCTAAGCTATGGATTTAGCATGATATTAGGATTTAGTCATTGTTTTCTAAAGTTTTCTTTATTTTCTAAAATACATTTACTTCTTAAAATGAGAAGTATAACTTTTCTAAACTATCTAGTTTAACATCCCAGAACTAGTGGGATGCAAATTCAAAAATCAAAAATACATTTCAAACTACTCTTTTAGTCTTTGAGTTACAAATGACTCTGGGCATGCTTCTTAAAAATTTAGGATAGTAACATATAGATGTAGATACATTGATACATATGTAAGTATGTGTATATGTATGTGTGTTCATGTATGTTTTCAGTTTTTTCAGTCCTATATGACTCTTCATGACCCCATTTGGCATTTTTGGCAAAGATTTGCCATTTTCTTCTTCTGATCATTTTACAATTGTGGAAACTGAGGCAAAACAGAATTAAGTAACTTACCCAGGTAACTGGTAACTTAACTCAGGTAATATATATTTGAATTCTGGGAGAATCTTCATGTCTTCAGTCTCAGAACTTTATCTAGTACATCACCTAGCTGCCCTGTACACACACACACACACACACACACTGTTTATGTATATGTGTATGTGTACATATATATATGTAAAAATGTTATATATAATAGTATTATGCATATTAGGGTAGAGTAGATTTAGTTTAAATTTATTTAAATAGATTTATTTAATTTAAATTTAAAATTCAGTTAAATCCAGCCTCAAACACTTATTAGCAGAGTCATTCTGGGCAAATCCCTAAACCTGTTTGCCTCAGTTTCTTCAACTGTAAAATGGAAGTAATAATAGCATTTACCTGTTAGAGTTGTTTCAAGGATCAAATGAGATAATATGATTATATTTGTAAAGTGCTTAGCTCACTATGTCAACATAAGCTGTTATCATCACTGACATCATCCCTACATGCTGTTTCCCTTGTTAGAATGTAAACTTCATATCAGGGAATGTTTCACCTTACCTGATACATAATAAGTCAAGGATTTTTGGACTGATCACAGGATCATGAATATGGAACTCAAAGGGATCTTAGAAACCATACAATCCAAACCACTTTCTACAGATAAGAGATTAAATACAAAAGTTAAATGACTTGCCCAAGATCACATGGGTAGCAAATAGCAGAGCAGTTTCTGGACAGCAAGATTCCTATCAGCGTGAATAAAATCTCCCAAAGTGGTAGCATTGTTTGTATTCTGCATATTTCCATTGCCCTAGAACCAGCTACCATATTTTACATGATTACAATTTTAAATAGTTTAAGTTTGTGTATTCAGCTACTGCAAGGATTCATTATTCACCCTAACCTGGTACTTCTAGGCTTTATGATTTCCCTGGAAATGAGTACTTCTTCCACTGTAGCCTGTCTACTATGCTTTTGTAGATGTTCATTAGTTATTGTTTCTGAACCTCCTTTAACTTCAGTATGGTTAGTCCCTATATAGTCTATCATTTTTGAGCTAGGTAGGAATTGTTAGAATCTATATTCTTTTAGTGGAGCCTGCCAGGAGCAACCATTGGGGCAATGGATAAAGCACAGGAAGCCCTCAGTCCAAATCCAATCTCAGAAATTACTAGTTGTGTGATCTTAAGTAAGCCACTTAAATTTGTTTTGTCTCAGTTTCCTCCAATATAAAATTAGCTGGGAAAAATAAATGGCAAACCACTCCAATATCTTTGCCAAAGAAACTCCAAATAGGGTAATGGAGGGTTGGACACAAAAGTGTAGTCTTTCACAACTCAGCATTCCAATAGCCTAGTGAGGTGTCAAAAACCCAAATCTCATACTGGAATGTAACCTTAAGTTGTATTAATAGAAGACTGCATTGATAAAAAGTCTAATGCCCAGTTTGTTGAGCTGCTTAGAAAATGGAAATAATCCCAGGAAGCCTTCAACTCCTCCTCTCCCTTTCAATTTATTAATAAGGAGGTAAATAAATAAGTAAAATTGACCTGTCAGATTTCTATTTTTCCCCTTAAGTTTGACTAGATATATGTTCTGGTTCTGGCTTTTCAGAGCCACTATAAACAAGAAAACGCCTTAGCCAAACATCTTTTTATAGCTGTTAACTTTCCATAGCAGCATATATCCAGATTATCAAAGATTTTCACCATAGCCATTTCTTTTAGAAACCAAATCCTTTCTTCTATCTTGTGGGATCAGCATAGTTTTGTTCTCTAGGAAGTATCTCAGAAATTACCTGACTTCATAGTATCACAGGATATTAGTGCTGGGTTAATGATAATGATAATAATAATAAATAGTACCAGACATGTAGTTTTTTACAAGTTGCACTTCATAAATATCTCATTTGATCTTCACAACAATCCTAGTAGATAGGTGCTATTATTCCCATTTTATAGATGAAGAAACTGAGACAAGGGTTGACTCCCTTGCCCTTAGTAAGTGGCTGAGAATGGCTGCTCTGGTCTTCTCCATCCAGCACTTAGGAGCTGAGAAGAGACTTTAAAAATCCTGTAGGGTCATTGCTTTTTTTGTATGTGTGAGAAAGGTCATAAGGCTAGATAATGACAAAACTAGGACTAAAACTCAGTTTCCAGTCAGTAATGATGTGCTATCCTACACTATCACCTTAGTGTTTATTCTCTGCCAGCAGTCTCATTTGAAAACAACAAACAAAACATCTTTGGCATTTTTTGAAGGCTGAGGAACTTGGGAAATTTAGCCAGGGGGAGAAAAGACCTTGTCATATATGGTTGTTGTCTTCAAATAGTTAAAAGGATGTCATATGGAAAAAGGATTAGGTAGGCTTTGCCTACTTGGGTTCAAAGGAACAAATAGATGGAAATTGTTGGGAAGAAGGCGTTGGCTCAAAAGAAGTAAGAATTTAGCTATATAGGCAATTCAACTATAGAATAGGCTCCAAATTTCCTAAATCTCCATCACTGAAGACTTTGTAGAAATCAGAGCACCATTTCTGAGATAAGATTCATGCTTTGTTTGGAGATAGCTTTTGGGATCCTTTCCAACTTTGCATCTCTGAAATTTTACGACCTTATTTTCACATAACAATAGAATTATGATTATAATTGTTAAGCATAATTTATTATTTGTGTTTTGTATGTTGTGCTACTTTTGCTGGTATCAGCAGTAAGATATTTGTCCCCCAAAAGAGAAATATCTATTTCTTTTTAAATATGTTTTTCAATTAACGAGCACTTAATTTTCTTTATTTCTTCCTCCTAACTAAGAACTGGGTACTAAGGGAGTATCCATAAATTGGGGAATGGCTGAACAAATTATCATATATGAATCTAATGAAAGACTATTGTACTGTGAGAAAAGAAGAAACAGTTTCAGAGACACCTGGGAAGATTTGTATGAACTGATGATGACTGAAAGGAAAACCAAGAGAATAATTGAAATAGCAATCATCATGGTGTAAAGACATGTAAAGCTTTGAGAGACTTAAGCACTCTAATCAATGAAATAACCAACTAAATCACCACCAAATAATTATGGAAAAGGGTCAGGTATGTGATGCAGTGGATAGAGTCTTTCCTTTTATTAGCATCATATGCTTATTTCTTGAATGTACTGAAAAGTTGAGGGAATGGGGGATGGAGTGTGAAACATAAGACTGACATGGACCAAAGAAAAAGAGAAGAAAGGAAGAAAAGAAAGGGGAAGGCAATTGGCATAGAAGAATAATTTACTTATATGTACATGTACAAAACATTGCTTCTTTTGATTCCCACAACAATCCTGTAAGATAGTATATAATTATTCACATTTTACAGATAGAGAAACTGAGGCATGGGGTTATTTGAGTTGTCTATTTTTATGTGGTAAATAGTTGGTTCAGAATAAATTTAAAAAGCATTTATTAAGTAATTGCTATATTCAAAGCACTTTACTAAGTGCTAAAAATAAATAGAAAAGCAAGATGATCTCAAGGGGCTAACCTTCTCATAGAGAGACAACACATATCTACAAGTCAGATGGAGAAGCAAAGGAGATGGTAATGCAGTTTAGATGATTATGTAGTTTCTATAATTTAATTTTTATTGATAAAATCACATGCATTTCTGATGTTGAACTCTGTGACAGACAGTGGTAGTAGACAGACATTTGGTAGTGAGAACTTTTGTTTTCTGGGCCCTCAGTAGTTATGTTTGCTCAAGAGGCGAGGGCTATGACATAGTTGCTAAGTCACATCTCTACAATAGTTGCTTCCTGGGACAATGGCTGTGGGGTCTGAGCTGGAAGCTGGACCCAAAGTGGGGTGATGCTTCCATGCTCAGGATTCTTGGACTTACTTACCTGACAATGATAGTTGAGGGTGGTAGCAAGGAAAGTGGATCCCTTCTGCAGAGACGTTGTATTTAGTACTAACTGAGGAACTCAGCTGTGATCAGGGCTGGTGATCTTGGGGGGGGGGGAGGAATGCTATTCTTGAGACTGTTGCTTTCAAATTTATGGGTTATTTCCATTGGCATCTGAATAATAGGTGGTTATAGAGATGGTACTAGTTTAACTTGCCTGGTACATAACACTTCCTTTTCCTGCTTCTTTGCTGCTTCAGTTAAGCTGACTTGACTTACTTGTAGGAGACATTTGGTAAGGAAGGCTGTTCCTGTTTCCACAGGAATTCCATGATGTATGTAGAGCTGAACTAGAGTCAGGACCAGTGGTCTTGGGGAAGAGAAAAGAACTACCCAAAGACCCAGAGCTTAGCTGCCTTTCTATGAAAATTGGTCGATAGTTGTTAAATGACAAAGACAATAGTAATAATAATGATAGATTTTAGCTAGTGTTCATATAGTGTTTAAAGGTTGCAAAGCACTTTACATGTATTATTTCATTTCATTCATACCTTGAAAAGTAAGTACTCTTATTATCCCTGTTTTGCAGATGAGAAAACTGAGGCTGAGAGCAATTAAATTACTTTACCAAAGTTATACAACAAAACTTAGGTGTTTTGATCCCCAGTTGGCACAATGATAGAGACCTGAGTCAGGAGCCAAGAAGACTAGAATTCTAATATGGCCTCAGATACTAGCTGTGATTTTGGGTGAATCATTCAACCTGTCTATCTGAGTTTCGTCATCTATCAAATGGGGATAATAATAGCATCTGTCACCTAAGGCTCAAGTGAGATATTTGTCGTATCAGTATCTGGTATGTTGTAGATACTTAATAAAAGCTTCTTTTCTTCCTAAGTCCATTTTTCTTTCTAATATGCTATCCTGCTTAAGTTATATGTGACATGTGAGTTCCATGAGAATTACATGACCTATCTGACTTCCATGAGAAAATTTAATTATTTTTAGTAGAAGAAAACAGTAACCAGAGGACCAGCTACTTTTTGAGTATACAGCCCTTAGAAGCAAGAAAGTCACTTCCTAATATAGGGGGAAAGTTCTAAGATGGGACCCACTATGTGGAGGTTTCTTGCACATAAGGACTTAATCAGTATCTGAAATGAATTCATTGATCCTTCTCTCCTATTATAACAGCCAAGGCTGAATTAATAGATATAGACATAATACCCAGAAAAAGGAAAGAATGTATTCCTTCATTTTTGTTGTTTAATCATGATCTCCTCTTTATGATCCCAAGGACTTTTAGACATATCAGGCCCTTCCATTCTCCACTATCTCTTAGAGTTTGTTCTAGGTTATGTTCCTGTTTCCATGATACTATCTATCCGTCTTACTGTCTGCCATCCCCTTTTCCTTTGTGCCTTCAATCTTCCCAAACATCCGAGTCTTCTTCAATGAGTCCCTTTTTCTTATTAAATAGCCAAAAAGTTACAACTTCAGTATTTATCCTTCCAATGAATAGCCTGCATTAATTTCTTTGAATATTGACCAATTTGATCTTATTGCTCTCTAAGGAACTCTCAAAAATCTTTTCCAGCACCACCATCCAAAAGTGTTGGTTCTGTAGTGCTCAGCTCTCTTGTAGTCCAACTTACAGCCATGAATACATTACTGCTGGAAAAAACCATAGCTTTGACTATATAGAAGACCTTTGTCAGCAAGGCGATGCTTCTGCTTTTTAGTATACTGTTGAGATTTGCCATAGTTTTCCTTCCAGGAAGTAACCATCTTTTAACTTTGTGGCTGTATTCACCAACTGCACTGAGCTTTGAGCCAAGAATATAAATATTACAGATATAATAAATAAATATATAAAATGTATGACCTGTCCATCTTGAGTAAATCTGGAGAACATAACTCATGGTTTCATTGATCTGTGTAAGCCACTCTGCCTCAAGGCAGTGATCTGGGAGGAAATTCCTAAAGTACTTAATCCTAATGAAGCCACAGAGGAAGACTGTTTTTCCTTTTTGGAGTCCAGAATTTTCGGAAAGATCAATCTTGAATATATACAAAGGAGGAACACTGATATTAGTGAAGAAACCGTAAAGCATGGTCTTGTGTGGATTTAACATTAGAATCAGGAATTTTGGCCTAGAAAAAAGAAGACTGGAGAAATGGGGAAACAATTTTGCCTTCAAAGTATTTAAAAGTCTGTCAAATGCTAAGTTGGGCCTGCTTGATCTCTGAAGCAGACTTAGAAACAAAGGGCAAAGCTGCTGAGAAGCTAATTTCAGATTACTGTTAGAGTTGACCACAAGTGGAATAAAATCTCAGGAGGTAGTGAGTTTACCATCACTGAGGGTTTTCAGAAATGAATTAGAAAACCGCTTGTCAAAGTTGCTTTAAATGAGGAATCACTTTACATACTCCACTTAATAGAGAAATTAAGCTATTTTCAACAGCTGGTTTTTGAGTATGCAGTTTAGTAGCATTGTTCGTATAGTAAATATCTAATATGTGATTATTAATTGATAGGTTAATGATACACACTGACAAATTATAGCAGTTTATAGTTTGTAAAGTGCTCTATATACATTTTCTAATTTCTATCTCAGAACAGCTCTGTAAGGTGGATGCAGTGGGTATCTACCCCTATTTTTCAGCAAAGTAAACAGAGTCACAAAAGTTGCACATTTCCCACTGCTCACAACATTACAAAATATCAGAGGCAGGATTCACAGACTTGATGAAGGAGGTGATATAATGTTAGATCTGAAGAATGGGAGACACTTCAATTGTTGGCCATGAAAGAGCAGGAAGTAGAGTTCATTCTAGATATGTTGGTAATGGGGGTGACATGAGCAAAGGCAAGCGAGAACAGAATGAGAATAGAGATAGAAAATGGTCTACTTTGGGCAAGGAGAACCCATATAAATTTAGTGGCCAAATACCAGTATTATTTTGGGAAGATGACTTGGCCATAGATTTTAGAAGAGATGATTTCTGAGGTCTTTTCCAAGTCTGAGATATTGCAATTCTCCAAGTAGCATTAAGTTTTTAGAGCATACTAAGAAATATTAATGGTTTGTGTTATTACCAGGAGTATTATCAAAGACATTAAAAGTTTAAATTTATTGAATTTAAGTTATAGATGAAAAATTTGAGACCCAGAGAAAGAAGTTGATTTATCTAAAGTTAAGCCTCTAGTTTATAGCAGAACCAGGATTAAAATGTAGCCTACCTAACTCAGAGTTTAAAAGTTTAGTGTTCTTCTCATGACACAAACTCACAAATTTCAAAATACTGGACCTTTTAATTTTTTTTGGTACAGTGGCTAGAAATATTCATATTCAATCTTTTATTGTTTTTACCACAGATTATCTTTACAGAACTAATTTTTCTTTAAAATTTAGAATCTTAAGTTGGAAGGAATGTTGTTAGAAAAAGGAGACATCTTTATATAAAATATACATATATATTTTATATAAATATATATTTATTATTATTATATTATATTTATATATAATATATATTTATATATATTATATTTTATTATATTATAAATATATATATATATATATATATATTATATATATATATATATATATCCTTCCTTTAAAAGCACAAATTTAGAACTGGACAGGGCATTAGACATTCTCTCTTCCAGTGGCATCAAATTCAAATAGTGATAAATATCTGTAGGCTAAATATTGACTTTTTTAAAAACCACAAATTAACATTATGTTGCATTATAATTTTATTTATTTTGTTAAACATTTCCCAATTTCATTTTGTTCTGGTTTACCAGGAGTTTTGTGTCTTCTTCCTGGCCCTAATGTTGAGACCTCTAGTTTTACAGACAAAAAAGCTGAGAACTAGAAAGGCTAAATAACTTCTTCCAGATCATACAGGTAGTACATAGCAAAGTAGAATACAGAAACCTAACCAAGAAACACTTGAAAAAATAAAATTAATTTCCCATAGTGTAAGTGGCAGAATAGAGATAGATGTCTCTTTACTCAAGCAGTATTCTGAGATTCTTTACTGTATCAAATAGTTCTTGATGCTGGTTTTTCATAGATAGAGCAATTGACGTTAGAAAACTAGCCTTTGGGGTAGATGTTAGAAGTGGCAAAGGAACACAAACTGGGAAGAAATTTCAAGATCAAAAAGAACTCAAGGCAATAAACTTATACCTGTGTGTATGCATGTATGTGTATGTGTTCATATATACATCTTTGTCATTGTCATATATTAGTAATATATGCACCTACATTAATAGATAGACAAACTTGCAAATGCCAGTGATGTCCTGTATTGCCTAAGCATAAAATGTTCTGCTTAGAGTAAAGAAGACTTTGTTTTAAATATTACCTTTGATACTTACTAGTTATATAAGCATGGACAAGGCACCTCATCTAAACTTCAGTTTCCTCCTCTGTAAAATACCTTCATTACAGGGTGATTGTGAGAATCAAATCAGAAAATGTTTGTTAAATACTGCAAAAGCCTCAAAACACTATATGCATGTCAGTTATTATTGTAACTATCACTATGTTACCTCCGGCTTACAGTTTTCTACACTGTTGTCTGAGGAAAATATTCTTTGTTTAGCCTTAAGCTTTCTCCTGACCTCCATTTTACCATCTCTAACTGCCTATTGACCTGGGTATCTTGTAGTCTTCTCAAGCTTAACATATCTAAAACTAAACTCACCATCTTTATCTAGCCCGTTCCAAACTGCTCTTTTATTCTTGAAGTCACCAATTTTCCACCAATCACCCAGACTCAAACCCACGCTCTCACCAATGTTTCAAAATTCTATCAATTTTACCTTGTAAAATATATATCTCTGGTACATGGCCCCTTTCCTTTAACCAAACCATTCTGGCCCAGACGCTCATCATTTCACTCCTGGACTATGGCAATGCCCTGCTGGTTTTCTCTTCCTGAAGTGTCTCTCCACTCTAACCAATACTCTACTCTGCTGTCATATTGGTCTTCCTAAAATAAAGGTTGGAACACATCATTTACTTTATTCCAAAAACTCTACTGGTTCAGTGTCACCTCCAAGATGAAATATGAAATCTTGTTTGACATACAAAGCCCACAAAGCCTGCCCCCTCTTACTTTTCCAGTCTTTTTATATTTTGCTCCCCTGTTTTTAGATATTTGTTAAATACATGTCACAGTATCTGTTACATAGTAGGCATTTAATAAGTGTTTGTTTTCTTTCCCTTCTCTTCTCTTCCTTGTACTCTGTAATCCAGACACACTGGCCCTCCTTGCTGTTTCTAGCACACACAACTCCCTTTTCTGACCCACAGCCATTTTCACCAGGAATCCCCATGGAACTCTTTCTCTTCTTGATTTCCTGACTTCCTTCAGTCTCAGCAAAGTCCAACATTTTCCTGATCCCCCTTAATTCTAATTTCCTCTGCTTATTATCTCTAATATATCCTGCCTATGGCTTGTTTGCACATATTTGTTTTTATGTTCTTTCTCCCATTAAACTGTGAGCTCATTGGAAGCAGAAATTGTTTTTTTTATTTGTTTTTTGCCTTTCTTTGTATCCCCAGAGCTTTGCCCAATGTCTGCCGCATAATTGGTGCTTAATCAATTTCTATTGAATGACCTTGACTATACCATAATATTTTCATAAACTTCATTAATTCCAATTTTCCCATGATACCCATAGATAACAATTTAAAAATTTCATGTACTTGACATTTATTTATGTTTTATTCCATGTCCTTTTCCTCTTCCTCCTTATTATCAACAACACACTTTTCTTGTTGAAGCACTTATTTATAAATAGGGATAGATTGTCATTCAAAGTTGGCTTTGATGCAAAAATAAATTAACATAGTTTCCACCCTCATGAAACTTAGAGACTGAAGGAGTTCACCATAGTTGATGATTTTTCAGTTGTTTTTGTTATTCAATCACTTCTGACTCTTCATTTCCCCATTTGGGATTTTCTTGGGAGAGATTTGAATGGTTTGCCATTTCCTTCTCCAGCTCATTTGACAGATGATGAAACTGAAGCAAACGGGGTATTTGACTTGTTCAGGGTCACACAGTGTTTGGGGCTGGATTTAAACTCCGGAAGCCTTCACTGGCACTACTGCATCACCTTCCTATCCTTCAACTTTTATTGACCTTTCCAAATGTATCCCTGCAATTCTGAGGCAACCCTTTTCTTTCCAAACCATATTTCTTTAGAAGATGCAATAAATTGTGATGTCTTGATTCCTTTCTTCCTTTGCATTTTCTTGGAGTTATTCCGTTCTCCCATCTAAGAGCATATAAGTCAATTCATTTCAATTCAGCAAATTCTTATTAAATGCATACTTTGCAAAGGGCACTCTACTGTGTGCCAGGGATACAAAGATGAGATCAGATGCAATCTCAGTTTTTAAAATATTACAGTCTCAGAGGAGAGAAGTGATATATACATCAAAAACCATAATATAAAGTAGATCATAAAAGTATCAAGAAGTTCACACGTAATATAATAGTCTAAGAAACTGCAAGGAAGTCAGATCCCTGCCAGCTAGGTAGTTCAGCAAGGTCTTCAAGGAAGGGCTGATGCATGAGTTAGGTCTAGATTGAAGGAAAATATTTCCACAAAGGAGATGGGGATGAGCTAGATGTCTCTCCTAAACATGGAGGACTGTTTGAACAAAGGCACAGCTACAAAAGATGCAAGATGAGAATGAAACTGAGTGGGAATAAAAAAGGCTAGATAGAGAGCTGAAAAAGTGGGTCAGAGACACATTGTAGAGTCTCTTAATTGCCAAACTAAGGAGCCCACACCTGTTGGCAATTTCTTTTCCCTGTTTGACCCTTCTCCTCTTCTCCTCTCCTTAAGTAAGTTTCTGTGTCATGAAGTCAGAATTTGTTTCAAATATATCTATAGAGCAAGACCAACCTGACATACCTATAAAATATTGACAAACACCATACCAGCATAAATGGTTGCCTACTGAGTCAGGGGGAGAAATTCTAAGCGACTTCACATATAAAAAACAATTAACACATGAGTAAAATGAAATCTGTGGAAGTGGAGAATGACTTTGCTAAGATGCAAGATTGCTTTGGGAATTCTCACCGTAGTGTTACCTATCACACAGATCACATAGAAAATTATAGATACCTTTTATATCCATAGAAATAATAATAGTGGTGATTGCAATATCTCATTTATGTATCTCTTCATAGATAAAAAAGTATTTTCTTTTCCATAAATGTTTGTGAGCAAACAAGCTAGTGCGAATATCATTATCATTACTTTACAAATACTGGAACACTAAGTACCTCTTCCAGGGTCATAGAATGATAGAAAGGAAACTTGAAACTTTGTTGTTTAACTCCAGATTCAAGACCATTTTCGATATGCCATGTGACCCCCCCCCCCCAGTAGAGTGTAGTAGAGTTGTGGACTTGAAGTCAGGGAGACCAGGATTCAAATACCCTCTCTGTTGCTTACTGTCTGATCTTGCCATAGGGGTGCTTAATGAATACTTTGGTATTGCCCCAGGTACCATCTGACTGTATTATCCAAGGCAAGTAACTAAACCTTTTAATGCCCTTAGGCATCTTTCTAAAACAACTATGTAAATATTTGGGCACCTTTCTTAAACTCTAAATTATAGAATTAGGGTCAATAATCTTTTGTTAGAGGGAGTTTCCTCATCAGGAATATCCTACAACAAAGAAAACATCAGCATAGATCCAGATTCCCTTTCCACAAAAAAATAGAAAGTCCGGATTCTCATTCATGTATGCTGTCTTTCAATCATTTCAATTCTGTGGGCCATACAGAGAAACAAAGACTTTGTTGTGCACCTGTGCCTTTCATCTGATTTAATATTTCCAGATTTTCTTTTACCATTGTGTTGCAACATAGTTCCAGCTGTATGCCTTCATTTTTATTTTTGTTTATTTTTTCATTTATATAACTTATTTATTTATATGTATTTTAGCCTAAAAATTATGATTCCAATAATGTTTAAACAGGGTCTTACCATCTGCCCTGCTTATATACTCTAAGGGTCATTGGGCCTTACTACATGACCTGCTATTATGCCCCCTAGACCTCTGAACATTGCCATCTGCCCAGCAGCTGAACCATAAAGACTCGGGACTTTGCCATATGCCCTGCCTACTATCTCCTACAAACCACTATGCTCTTCCATTCCCCCTGAAGCTGACCTCTCTCCTTCCAATTAAGAATGGGAGCTTTTTGAGAGCAGGAACTATTTTGCTTTTCTTTTTGTAATTAGTATTTAGCACAGAGTAAATATTAAATGTTTTCCTCCCTCTGCCATTTGTTAATGTTAAAAAAAAATAGCAGATATTTTTGTTTGACATTTGTCTTGTTTCTTAAACTTTATGAGGTGAAAAGCAAGAATCTGGGGATTTTAAATGGATTGAACCACAAAGAAAAAAAATATTTTTTTCCTTCAGGGAAATCAGCTCAAACCTTACATTCTAGTTCACCCTTTCCCTCTTTTTTCTTGGTGAATTTAATATCCTAATTACCTCCTGCCAAAATCTTTTAGGAACTCTTTTGCTTCCAGTTACAATATTTGATTTGAGTCACAGAGAGATGTAATATATTTATGTCTATCTGTGATTATTAAGTAATGAAATGTACCCTGCATAATCTTAGGACTGCTATTGGCTCTGCAGCCTACCTATTGAAACACCGACTTGCTCAGGGTGATAAAATACAAACCAGTTTTACAAACTGAAAATGGACAGGATGATTTAAGACCATCTTTTGGGGGACCTTTATCTTTTGCCTGCTCTCCCTTTAGTCTCTACTTGTTTATCATTGTACCCATCTCCATTCCAATCAAAATGTTTTTGGCAGTAAACTCAGTGTATTGTTTTGTGAAGTTTTACACTCTCTAATGATAATTTTAGCAGGAGACTGACCTATGAGCAGGCTATTCTAGAGCTTCATGTGTAGGTCTCCAAGTAACGTCTGGGAAGCTTCAAAGGTTTCTCCCAGCCAACGTTTAAAGTCTCAGACAAGATGAATGAAGAAGAGGGAATCTGCCAACATAGTCCTTGTAAGAATGTGAAGTCACTGCCAGCCCCGCTCCAGAGGAATTATATCCAAAGAAATCAACTATGTAAATATTTGGGCAGTAGTCTCCAACTGAGATTTACTGCTCTGTATGGATGTCAAAGGGAGCTGTAAAATCCTTCCTTAACACAGAACACTAAGAGCCCCAGTGCTCTTGCAGCAGCTTATTTTGGAAATTTATTTTATGTTCTTCTGATCTGGAATGAGGGCTGACCACCCTCATGGGTCTGATCGTTTTCCAGATTTTCATCTAGCAGCCTGTTCCTTGGATCTGCTCTGCTATTAAAATGTCTCTGACCTGATTTAGGAAAGAATTTAAAAAAAATTTTTTTTAACATTTTTATTTAAAATTTTGAATGTCAAATTTTGTCACTCCTTCCTTCCCTTCAGGACCCCTCCCTGAGATACCAAGCAGATATAGATTGATTATACATATGTAATTGTGTAAAACATTTCCACATTAGTCATTTTGTATGGACTCAAATAAAAGAAAAAATGAAAGTGAAAAATAGTGCTTCATCCTTAGTCCTTTGGGATTGTCTCAGAACATTGCATTACTAAAATAGCTAAGTAATTCACAGTTCTTCATTGAACAATATTGCTGTTAGTTTGAACATTCCTGTTTATTTTTTTCACTATGCATAAGTTCATATAAATTTTTCCAAGTTTTTTCATCCTGCTTTTCATTTCTTAAGGCACAATAATATCCCATTACAACACAACTTGTTTAGCCATGTAAAGAAGAAATTTTTTCTTCATTTTCAATTCTTAGCCACCACAAAAAAGAGCTACTATAAATATTTTTGTATGAATAAGTCTTTTCCCCCCTTTTTTATATCTTTTGGATATATACCTATCAGTGATATTGATGGATCAAAGGGTATGCACAATTATTTAGCTCTTTGGGCATAATTCCCAATTGCTTTTCCCTCCATCATCTAACATTTTTTTGTCATATTTGTCACTCTCTAAGTATGAGTTGTTTTAATTTGCATTTCTCTGACCATTAATGATTTAGAACACTTATATGACTATAAATAGCTTTGATTTCTTTGAAAACTGCTTGTTTATATCCTTTGACCATTTCTCAATTGGAAAATTACTTCTATTTTTATAAATTTGATTCCATTCTCTATATACTTGAGAAATTAGACCTTTATCAAAGATACTTGTTAACAAAAATTTTCCCAGTTTTCTGCTTTCCTTATAGTTTTGGTTGCATTGGTTTTGTTTGCGCAAAGCCTTATTAATTTTATATAATCAAAATTATTTATTTTACATTTTGTAATGCTCTATATTTTCTTTATTTTCTATCTTTTCTACCTTAGCTATAAATCTGACTGATAAACTATTCCATGCTCTCTTAATCAAATTTTATATGTAACTCGTGTATCCATTTTTATCTTCTCTTAGTATACAGTGTGAGATGATGGTCTATACCTGATTTCTGCCATATTCCCCCAAGTTTATCCAAAAATTCTTGTCAAATAATGAGTTTTTGTTTTAAAAGCTTGGATTTTTGGAATTATCATGTACTAGATTAGTATGATTATTTACTATGAAGTAATTTGTACCTAATTTATTCCAGTGGTTCCCCACTCTATTTCTTAGTCAGATTAGATTGTTTTGATAATTATCACATCTGGTATAACATTCACATTTTCTTTTTATTGATTTCCTTGATATCCTTGAGCTTTTATTCTTCCAGATTAATTTTTGTATTATTTTTTTCTAGCTCTATAAAATAATTTTTCAATAGTTTGATCTGTATGGCAATGAATAGATTAATTTAAGTAGAATTGTCATTTTTATTATATTGGCTTAGCTTACTCATGAACAATTAATATTTTTTTAGTTGTTTAGCTTTGACTTTGTGTGAAAAATGTTTTATAATTGTGTATATGTAGTTCCTAGATTTGTCCTGGCAGTTAGACTCCCATAAAGAAGATAGTCTTAAAAGGGCCAAAGATTGTAATACTTCTTTTCAAATCTGTTATAATTAGAAATCTGTTTATTGTTCTTTGGGGCAAAGAGGCACATTACGGTTGTGTTAAAATTTTCTAGAAGGTATTGAAATAGCCAAATGGTCATATTAGCTCACATTTGTGTGGAACCATATAGTTTACAAAGAACTTTTTTCACAATACCCATGAGTTCGTGGATTTAGTATCTGAATCCCAGGTATTTTTCCTGCAAGTCTGAAAAGCAACACAGTTTAATGGAAAGACACTAGAAGTGGAGTTAGGAGAGTTTGAATCCCTATTGGTACTCTTTTCTGTTGAGTTGTTTTGATCATGTCAGATTCTCAGATACACTGAAGTGGTTTGCCATTTCCTTCTACAGCTCATTTTACAGATGAGAAACTGAAGCAAACAGGATTAAGTGACATGATCAGGGTCACACAGCTAATGGGAGTCTGAGTTCACATTTGAACTCAGGTTCTCCTGCCTCTGGGCCAGCACTCTGTCCACTGTGCTACCTTGCTGCCTTATTAGTACTCTTACTAGCAATGATGATTCCCTAAACAAATCACTTCTCCATGCTCCATTTTTTCATCTGTAAAATGGGTATAATATTGTTTGCACTACCTATCTCACAGGATTATTGAGAAGAAAATGCTTTGCAAATCTTAACATGCCTTTAAAACAGTGAGTTATTATTAGTGATCTTTAATTATACCTCCTCGTATAATTAGGCTAGATGCCTGAATAGTTTATGGAAGCTGTTTAAAACTGTGGTTGAGGGGATTTCAAAGATCATTATAGGGACATTATATATGAAATGAGCTACTACTTATTCCAAAAGAGAAAGGAGTAGAATGAACACAAACTGAATGGTTTCTGGACAGGAAAACTTGTCTCCTAATAATGCTTATTTATGTGGCATAATGCACCTATTGCCAATGACCACAAATTGTCAGCTATGCACTGTGTGGTTCATGTGGTTGTGTAGCTTTCTAGTATGCGAAGAATAACTTTTCATATGCACGTGCAAGAAAGTTTAGGGGCAGGGGTTATTATATATATTGTTTGGGATTAGCCACCCTGGTAGGCTAGAGCAGAACTCTGGTTCTCTAATCAGACAGAGGAGAGTGAAAATCTAGCTGAAAGACACAGCTGTATGACTCTGGTTAAGTCACTTAACTCCTGCCTGCCTTGAATTTCCTCATTTGTATAATGAGAATCAGAATATTATCTATCCCTTGGATTGTTTTACTTATCAAATGAGATAGTGCCTGGCCCATAGAAAGTGTTTAATCAATGCTTGTTCCCTTCCCCCCCCTTATCATAAGTCTTATATTAGATCATTACCCCTGGAATATATGTAAATATGGATATTTATCATATCTATTATTGCTTCACCACTTCTGAGTATGGATACCTCTCCTACTTGGGCAGATCATAACTTCTCTAGTACTTCTTAAATAGCCTTTGAAGATTGTATGTCTGAAAATTTCATCACCTTGTCACCAACTTGATGATTCGCTTCTCTGAGCCTCTAAAAAAATAACCAGCATTAAGGTTGGCAAAGTACTTTGCATATATGTAGGTGCTAAGATTATCTTAATCATACAGATGGGAATGGGAGCAATGAGGGAGGGAAGCGAGTGTGTATGGTTCCCCAAAAGGAGTAGGGGAACACGGAGCTGAGCTGGTGTTCCCACTACATACAGGAAATGAGTAGAAGGAGGATTTGAGTGAATGGAATACCATTGTGCAGTTAGAAGTGATGAAAGGGTTCTGAAAGATAAGACTTAAATGATGCTTCAAAGAGAAATAAGCAGACCCAGAAGAACAATTTATACAAGAAAACATACAATATCGTAAAGACAAAGACTTCAGAAGACTTAAGGACTGATAAGTGACCAGAGGACTGATGATGAAACATTTTGACTCCCTTAGATGGAGAAGTAGTAGACGTAAGATGCAGAATGAGACATACTTTTGGAAGTGGCAGTACAAGAATTTGTTTTGTTTTTCCTATGTATATTTGTTAATGTATTTTATTCCAGTGGTAGAAAAAGAAAATAATTCTTTGCATTTGGAAAAATAAGAAAGAATATAAGTAGAGTTTTTAATGATTCTGACAGGCTCACTATACATATAAAATCATCATCAAAGGATTTATATAGTATTTCAAGATTTGCAAACATGTACACGTGTGCATATGCTAGCTTTACATCTTGCAAATTTGATAGTTGTCACTTGAACATATTCATCTAGTGATTCATTAATTTGTTTAAATGAAGATAATCAGACCAAGGAGTGATCCCTGTGGTATGCCACTAGAAACCTCCTTTCAGGTTGCCATTAATTAATTTATATTCAAATATAGTTGTTTAACCAATTATGGATCTACTTATCTTTTAATCCAATCTCTTGCTCTCCGTCACTGGCACAGGACTGCCCAGCATAACATGCCCTCATAAGAGAATGTGCTGTGTACTATGAACAAAAGCAGAATGGAAATAGCTCAAAAGAAACATGAGATGTGCAAATTTAGAGAATCTTCTCCTCCCCAAATGTTTACATAGACTATTTGGGACCAATCTGCAATAGAGCATTCTGAGCTCATATAGCTCATATCTGTCACAATTGAAGACAATGTAACTTTATTCTAACATAGTGATGTCATTTTGGTTTCATCGATAACAGAGGACAATAAACTCCATCTTGTCCTAAAAGATAGCACAAGAGATATCCTTAAAAGTTTTGATAAAATCAAGTTACGCTATGTCCACTATATCCTAGTAACTATTTAGAAAGAAAATAAAGTCATTTTACATTCTTTGTTTTAATCTAATGAATCCATGCTGACTCCTAATTATCAGTGATTTCTAAATGCTAATAAACTTAGTATTTAATCTTCCAGGAATCAACACCAAGCTTGCCAATATGTAATTTTCAGAATCACATTGTTTCATCTTTTCAGAATAATATTAGACTGTTTTCATGCTTTTGACAGTGGGATATGATTTCTCAAAAATTACTGACTGCGGTTCTGCAGTCATGTCTATTAATTCTTTTCATATTCTGAAATGTAATCATAGTTTGAATTCATTTACTTTGGGTAGGTATCTTGTCATTATTGTTTCATTTGCTTTGGACTCCAATTTCTTCTCAACTCCATTTGTTCTATCTTTTTCTTGCTGAAGAACTTGGAAGCAAAATAGCAATTGGATAATTTGTTTTTGTCCAGCGTGGTATTTGGAGTGTGTATGACTTTGGAGTCAAGAAGGTCTTTGTTCACCCTCCCTCTGGCACATTGGTATGTGTGATACTGAGGAAGTTATTTAACATCCCTCTAAAACTGTAAATTTCTGATGAGTTGCCAGTTCGTATTAGCAGAGGAAATTTCCACACCAAGACAATCCACACAGAGAATTCTATATTGATATCACAATTTATGATTAAAAATTAGCATTACATCATAAACTTTAAGCAGTAGTTATTCTTGCTCTATATATAAGCTTTAAAATTGTCTTCCCAGGTCAAGAGCTATGATCCTACAATCTCTTTACTTCTCCTCACCCATCCTCTGACCGATCTACAAGAAAGGAGCCAGCATTTAATAAACACCTGCCGTGTGCCAAGTACTGTGGGACTTTAGAAGTATTAGCTATTACTTTAGGGATGTTGTCTCATTTGTTATTCTCACAACAGCCCTAGGAGGTAACCGTTAGGATTCTGGCTAAGTGACTTGATCAGGGTCATACAGTTAAGCAAGTGTCTGCGGATCTTCCTGATTCTAAGTCCAGCACTCTATCTTCTTCACTACTTAGTTCCCTCAGTGATAAAATGTACTTTCTATGGAACCTGCTTTGACTCTTTGATTCCTTTTCTAAGATATTCCTCCCTACTAGTGTTTAGAAGGCACCAAATCCCTTGAGACTAACTGGTTTAATTCTGCTGTCTTCAATCAGAAGACATTGGCAAGTAGTAAGCCCAGATTTAAAAAAAAAAAAAAAAAAGCCTGTTTATGTTGATTTGGATGTGCTTAGTGTATTGAAAATATATCATATGGAAATAAAGGAATGAACCTCTCTATAAGATGCTGTTAGACTCAATCATAAAAGTGTGATCTTTCACATTCACACTTAACAATGGTTCTGTATACAACTGGGTCCACACAATCTTACTTCCCTCCAGGAACTTAAAAGTAAGAAATTAGCACTTTCACTATTTACAAACTTAATCATTATTTTTTAAGGTGGAGTATGATAGAAACCTGAATGCATTTGAAGTCAAAGAATCCCATTTTCTGAGTACAAAATTCCTATCTGTGAAAAGAAGAAGTTAGAAGGGCTCTCATAGATCATGAAATCTAACTCTAAATTTTGTGTTCCTCTTGTGTTTGAAAACCCATTCTAATGTCTGAGGGAGATATCCTCTCTTCTCCTCCAAGAACATACAATTTATACATGGTACTGCTCATGGCTGTCACTGAAGCCTTATTACTATGAAATAGTACAGACTGACACATTTGGAGTCAGAAAGATGTGTTCGACCCTGCCTTCGATTCTCGCTAAGAAGTGTGCCCTTGTTAACTTTTTCTGGCCTCAGTTTCCTCATCTGTTAAATGAAGATAATAATAGCATCTACTTCCCAGGGTTATCGTGAAGATCAAGTGAGGACATATTTAAAGTGTTTTCAAGTGCTACATAAATATTAGTTAATATTATTATTATTAACACCTTAATAAAGAGCCAGTTTTCAAGGACCCGCATGTCAAAGGAAAAGGTAAATATCTAAGCCATTGTTTTGTCCATCAGTCTTACGCTCAGTACTGAACCTTGACCTTCCATTTGTGATAGTCATCACATCTGTACAGCACTAATCAAGCATATAGGTCATCATCTCCTTTACAATGTTATTCATTGTTATGAGGAAGAAATAATATTTCTCCCTTCCAACCCCACCCTTCCCCATTACCACAACCCTGACTCACCTCGGTGTCTGGCCTGGGTTTCCGTTCTGAGGGATCACATAAAATGGATGGATGGAGACTGCTTTGCTCCGCTCCCCAAAGTCTTTCCATTTCCCTCTCAGCTGTGGGGGCCCTGGGAATGATTGTTAATGTTTGCTGACCCTCTGCCCCACAGTTCCATCCGTGGAGGACTGGGATTACTTGCCCTTGGAATGTGAAGATGTAAGGCAGATTTGTGATTTGTCCCCTGAGTGGACACAGTGTCCCCAGCAATAGCAAATTTAAGTGATTAAACGTGATCACCCCCTCAGCACAACAGCATTTAGAGCATCTGTGCTTGTACCCAGTAACTAAAAGCGATCACCCCCTTGGACAGATCATCTGTTGTTCACTCAGGCCCAATTCTTCATGATCCTGCGTGGAGTTTTCTCAGCAAAGATACTGGAGTGGCTTATCATGTCCTTCTCCAGTGAATTAAGAAAAATGACGGTTAAGTGACTTGTCCAGAGTCACACAGTTAATGAATGTCTGAGGCTGGATTTGAACCCTGACTCTAGACTCACAACTCTATCTTCTGTGCTAGAAAAGCATTGCCAGAAGTCACAAACCCAAGTCAGACTCACAGCCAGAATCCCGGTGCCCACCACCCATGCTGTGATCTTCCTATCCAACTCCTTTAACAATCTCCAGTCATCTTTTTTATTAATAGTACTTATACTTAATATTAATACTTTTTATTAGCATTTACATTGATTTCAGGTATACAGTTTACATGCAGGTTAATGAGCAAAATTGGATTTCAAGCCAATATACAAATGTCAGAACAACTGATAAGGGGACTGCAGCTCATGACTTTTTAATCAAGCCAAAACTCTTGGTAGCCCCTTTATGTCAATACTAAAATGGCAATACTTACAAGAAATATTGAAGAAAGAACATTTTTACTACTATCTTTTCATAGTCACTTACTTTGCATTATAGTGAATTAGACAGGAAAGCTAATAGTGAATGCATTTTACCCAGTGTCAGCTTCTTTTGTAAGTAAAAATTAAAGGGAATAAAGTTGGCCCTACTGAGAATCTGCCTTTTCTACCTGTATGAACTCTGCACTTCACTGTGCTTTGACTGAATGATTGGAGATGGATATGTTTTGCAAAATGATATCATGTGAAATCCTTAATGAGTCTTTGATAGGCTAATACTTTTTCATCATCATTAGCAGTAAGAATTATGTGTTTCCCTATCTACCACAGTCAGTTTGGGTTTTGCTGTATTTCCCATCATTTTACTTTAATCTTCTATCACATCAAGTACCATATCACTCTGAGAATGTGGGCAAGACTATCCTCCGTGAATATCTTCAGTGTTTCTAAAAGTTTGGCCAGAGTCTTTCATAGACTTGTGTACTTGCCATCGGCTCTTTTTAATTTCCTGAGATCTGTAACTGCTTTGTGTTTGTACATTTATTTGTTTATAAGCTTCATTTAACACTTAACAAATTGTGGTCCTTATTAGCCCACCAAAAAAAGTCTTTGAAGAAATGAGTCTCTATGTGACTTGTTTGCATTTTGTTAAGAAGAGAGTTAGAATTGTGAAAAGAGAAATTGGGTAAAAGCTCCAGCAATATGTTAGGAAGTTTTAGTCACATCCCTTTGAACAATTCCTTTGGTTAGCTAAGTGGCAGAATTTCAGGTTCCACTCCAAGACTTCTCGACTTGCCAGGGTGCTCCCAGTGTCATCTGAGGTTTAATGAATAATGTCTAGAAACCAGTTGCTGAAAGACCAAAGGTTTTGTGTTTAGAAGACATCTTGGATGCTTTAAGGCTTACATTTTTCATCATGATATATGATGTCTTACAATTTTAAAGAAAAAAAATTTGGGGGCAGCTAGGTGGCTCGGTGGATAGAGCACCAGCCCTGAATTCAGGAGGACCCAAGTCCAAATGTGGTCTCAGACACTTAACACTTCCTACCTAGCTCTGTGACCCGGGCAAGTCACTGAACCTCAGGGAAAAAAAAATAAATTAAAAAAAACAACAAATAAATAAATAAATTGAGGCTAGTCTGACTCTTTATCAGTGATTAATTATTAGATTTTCCTAAATTATAAAGCAGAAAAGTTGAATTCATTTTCCTATTTCTTTAATGTAAGTACTTTGTATTTCTCTCTAGATATTATTGCCTCATATAAATGTAGTGTCGGAAGTAACAGTGATGAATTGGTTCCAAGAGATAGGGATCAGAGCTAAATTTTAATTTTTGTTATAAGCACAAATTTTTCTACCTATTTTTGAGATGACTCAGCCTTCCAAGAAGATTTCTTCATTTATGGGCCCATATACATTGTTTTACATTACTACAATGCCACAGCTAATAATTTGACATCAGAAACACCAAGAAATATAAAAGAGCTAATAGCTGAAATTATTTTATGCTTTAGAAATTTTATTTCCCCTATTGCCTGATTTCTCCAGTATTCTAGAAACCCAAAGCTATTTTTATTGAGGCAACTAGAGTTAAGTAGCCTGCCCAAGGTCACATAGGTAGTAAGGTAGGTCCTTCTAACTCTAGAGCCCAATGCTGCTTTAGAGATGAAATCTTATAATTGATGTGAAAACAAACTAAACTATGAATATAAAAGTAAACTATAAATCACAGAAATAACACATAAGTTTGGGTTTTTTTATTCAGATTCAATGTCTATCAGACTTATAAGCAGTGGAATTCAAGAAATAGGGGACATCTAAAGAGTAGGTCATAGTCAAAAAAAAGAACATTGGAGTGTCTTGTGAAGGATAATAAGATCATGAGTAGAATGACACAGAGAGAAGGGTACTAGCTAAGGATCCTGAATTCAAATCCTTTTCCTTTTCACTTGCATGATTTAAATCAATTCATCAGATTTCTGATGGCCTCAGTTTCCTCAGAAGTAAATAAGGGGTTTAGGACTACATGACTACTCAGTTTCTTCAGAAAAAAATAGAGTAAATAAGCATAAAAATTGTTAAATTTTTGAAATGAGATGGTTCTTGGTAAAACACAATTGAAATTTGCCAAAACCCCAATTCTATTGAATTTCTACATCTAATTATTACAAGGCCTATGCAAATACACTTTAAGAAAGTTTTAATATATCATCTGTTTACATTCTGTAATCTTATCCAGAAAAAGCTATCTACACAATCAGCTAGTAACCCACAGGGTTGTTTTTGAATTATGAAATTGCTCTACATAAAAATATCATAATTTCTCATTTTTATTATTTGATATGTACTCTAGAGAGAAGTCCTTCTTTGCAATTAAAATGCATTTGAACTATTTAAAATAAATTTACATAAAATAAAAGAAAAAAAGCATTCTTCAGGCTACTTTTCTGTGGCCACCTATAGATCTGAGTATTATATCTTTAACAGCAAAGTAGAGGAACACATGACGTAGAAACACAATTTTCAAAATAACTTTTCCTATATGTCCTATGGAACAATAGTGGGCTTGGCATGCCATTGCTTGTTATAGAATTAGATTGTAGCAAGATAATTTATGGTTGAAATGGTAACCAGCTGACATTTATAAGAAGACTTGTTTTCCAAAGGATTTCCTTTGAGGGCGATGTCAGAGCTCCAATTGTGCCCGAGTAGCTGAAAATGAAAAGGAAACTAGTATTATTTTACAATTGTTGGTACTCAAAAGAAATTTCAGTATGCCTAGCAACCAAGGCAAAACTAGCAGATGGTGGGTCATTTATTATTTGTATACACGCTAGGATAGTAAGTGGGTCTCTTTTCTAAATTGATTGATGCTGAAGGAGAATCTCATTCTGTTTAGTATGGAATAACAGAATCTACCTTTTTGAGTTGAAAATCACAGATGTATTGCCAAAAAGACCTTAATCTTGAAAAAAAAAAAAAAAGTTTGAAAGTTCAAAGCTCAAGCTCAGCTTTAAACCTGTTTCCCTCTTTTGCAAGGGAGGCATTAATACATGAGAAAGTCTTTCTTATACCCTCCAAGTTCAAAAAGTGGGCTAGTGTTAACACTTTGATGCCCTGGAAGTGACATATTTAAACTGCTGATAGTTAAGATGAGAGTACATAAAAAGCTTTTTGTTTTGAGGATTTCCTTCTCCCCTCAAACAAATTTTAAAAAGCTCTTTGAGTAAAATTTCTAAATTGTAGCTTTTGCATTCTTTTGGCAGAATTCTTAAAGACTTATTAAAGTCACAGAATATTAAATGCTGGCCAATACTTGAAGGAAAGATATCATTTTTATTACTATGATAAAATATTTATATGGCACTATTAAGTCCTTCAGATACCAATTTTCCTATGTTTTTTAAAAAGTTAAGACTGAATAAGATATTGCATTAAATCTCTACACACTCAATCCTCTTGAAATGAGGTGAACCTTAGACTATCCAGTGTGTATGCAATGTTTCTCTTATACATTTTTCTTTTCTGAAATGTTCTGAATACTATGAAAAGGGTTTTCAAAATAACATGTTACTGTTGCTAGTTGCAGGTGACTCTGTTGCTCTGGGACCCTATACTCCAATAAACTGGGGGTTTTCTAAGCTTGTGTTGAATTGTTCAAATTCAGAGGATGTACTCAAAGTACCCCTCCTCATTATTATATCCAGCAATGTAGAATTGCAAAGCTGGGGATTTACTTTTTGGCTGTAAAGTACTATTGGACTTTCATTCTTGTTTAAGAATTCAGGACCCTAAATCCTGCTGAGTCTCATTGAGTTTCCCTAGAGAAATGATGAAAAATCAGATCAACAAATATTTATTTAATATTCATGATTTGCAGTACAATTTTACTTCCAGCTTGGGACCTATCCTCCTGCCTAGAAAGAAAAAAAATTTGGGTTTTTTTTTCTAAGAACAAATGCTTTATATAGTCTCAGATAAGAATAGATTATCCTATTTTGGAGACAAGTTTAGATTTTATAACATAACTCATTTGGTATATTGTTATTTTATTTTACTCTTTTCATTCTTATTTTTATGATTGCCTGGACACAATTAGATCCCTTTGACTCAAAATATTATGAAAATAGCAACTGGAGTCAGTTCTACCAAATAAGACCTGGTGATGATGATGACAGTCATCTTATTACCAATATTTTTTTTATTTTTGTCACAACAAACTCATAAAGACTGTGTGTCCGTTTAGCAGTGTCTGGCACACAGTAAGTGATTTAAAAATGCTTGATGGTGTGGATTAATTGATTGTTTGGGATAGAAAGTTAGCTGATTAGGTATGGAGCCATTGTGATCTTTATTCACAAAGGTTAGGATTTTATGAGTGTACGGAAAAATCTTTTGGAATATCAAAGCATGATTAAAAGTTTTTTTGGTATATCCTTTCTTGATATAGATAACTATTGAGTAACTTATTATTCAGGAACAAGGGAACTTTCTAATTAACCCATCTTACTAAGACATTTTGGATCAGATCCTATAACAAGACAAGGAAGTCTTGAGAAGGCTTCTTTTCATCCTTCAGGCTTTTTTGGTGTTGTATCAAGAGATACAGAATGAGCGGGTCTAGGTTTCAACAAAAGCTCTGTTAATTATTACCTACAGGACTTTGAATAATTCATTTCCATTTCTAGAACTCAGTTTCTTTATTTGTCAAATGTGTATGTGGAGGGTGCCTTCCAGTCCTAATCATTTTTGGCATTTCTATAGCTCTTTAAGGTTCTTTAAGTTTTTTACATAAATGTTGCCCATTTAATCAATAACATATATGTGAAATAGGTGCTATTGTCCCTATTTTATTACTAAGCAAACTGAGTCTTTGAGAAATTAAATAATGTTCCCAGGGTCACACACATTGAAAGTATCCGAAGTAGAATTTGAACCCAGACTTTTCCGACTGGTGGTTCGGGACACTCCTTGCTATACTCCAATGGCTCTCATATTCTGCCATCTATCAGGAGGAAGAATTAGAGGCATTTCTCCCTGGGAGCCTAACTAGGTTGGATGGAGTTTGCTTACAGTTGGAAGGCTATTAATGCAAAACAGGAGATTATGCATGGGAATTTCCCCCTTTCCTGATTAGCAGAAAATAGCTGCTGAATGGCCGGGTGGGAAGGAGTTAACCAGGCAAGGTTAATGCATCATGCAGAGTTTCTGTGTTGGAACATTCTGTTAAATCTGAGCAGAAGCATCTGGTAATCAGGGGGAAAAATGATGCATGTTAATGGGGGAAATAAATGGCCTTTCGGTGCAGAGGCTTATAGATTGGAAAGACACAAAAGAATGAAGGTCAGGTTGATGGTTCAGTCGTATCCCATTGGATCTTTTTTCCTAGGTGGTGAAGGCATGGCACGCAGGTACCTTTCATTATCCCCAGGGGCTTCCAGGAGTATGATGTTAAGGGTAGAGCGCACTGAGAGGGTATTTTTACGTCTATTGAATGAAACAAAAGATTCTTTTCGGACAATGCATTTGCCAGATGGCTTGGGGGCTGGACTTTTCTTGTCTAGGGAGGGTAGAAGATTAAAGGAGCAATGACTATTAGTTATCTCTGAGGTCATCCTCAGTCCATACACACACACTCACACTCCCTTCTCTAGGTGCCTACAGTTTCATGTGTCTGGTTTCATCTGGTTTGCTGGTCCGACTCTCATATTGGTATTGGGTATTAATGCAGTTTTGTTCTTCATTCATTTAAGTCCTATTCAATTCTTCATGACTCCACTTGGGGCTTTCTTGGCAAAGATACTAGAGTGCTCTGCCATTTCCTTCTCCAGGTCATTTTACAGATGAGGAAACTGAGGCAAGCAGAGTAAAGTGACTTGCCCAGAGTCACACAGCTAGTCTGAAGCCGGATTCGAACTGAGATTTTCCTGCTTCTAAGCCTAGCTCCCTATCCACTGCACCATTGAACTGTCTATTAATGCTCTTAGGGCAGTGGTTAAGTTTGTCCTTCTGATTGAATTAAATTGTATTAACATACTTTTAGGTGTACAAGATTCTATGTGTCTAGAATATACACATAAAAGTACCTTAAAAGTAAGGAACTTTTTAAAGCTTGTGTCTCTAGAACCTAAAACAGCGCTTTGCTCACAGTAGGCACTTGATGAATGTTGGTTGAGCAAGGGAGTAAGGATGACCATTTGAAAACTTCTGAGGCTTTTGAAAAACTCATAATTTTCCTTTTCTCGTAGATGACGGAGGGGCGCCGCTGTCAAGTCCATCTCCTTGATGACAGAAAGCTGGAACTATTAGTACAGGTAAATTATTTTTGTTTTATTTTTAAGGTTTTTCTTTTTTTTTTTTTTTAAGGATTTTTTTCAGCTCTAATTTTCAACCTATTTCCAAAGGGTAGAAAAATAAAAGTTTTTCTCTCTTTTTCTCTCTAAAATAGTCAGACATATTAGTTGTGAAACTCTGGTTGAATTCATCTCCCCTGCTTCCATTTTGACAGATATATATTTGGACTCTTGTTAAATAAAAGTCCACAACAACCCTTAGTTGTAACTACCCCCACTCCTGGGAAGATTTTTCTCATACCTATCCTAAATGCCTCCTGCTTCAAGTTAAATCAATTTGTTCTTTCATGTTAAATATGGATGGGAAACAGCTGTCAGAAATCTCTATTTGTGGTCATATTTTATAAAGACAATTAGCTATTGCTTTGTTTTCTCTTTTTAAGAATATTTTCTTATCCTTCCAAAAAGGTTCGACATATTATCTGTATTTTACATCTAGGAAAATTCAGATCCAGAAAATGAATATTGCAAAAAGAAAGAGAGACAGAGAAAGATACAGACACATAGAGAAAGACACACACACACACAGAGAAGGTGGAGAGAAGAGGAGAGGGAGGGAGAGGGGAACAAACAAATTCGTGTCAGATAAATCAGAAGTAAAAGAAATTAGAACTTTTCTCTCCACCCTAAGCCCTGATTTCTAGTTCAGAGTATTTTTTAAAAATTCATTAATTTCTTCAGAACCCTAAAAAATTAGTTAAATCTTCATTACAAAACTCCTAAAAGATAGTAATTTTCTATTTTTTGTTCTGAATTGGACTTGTATACAAATGAATATTGCATACCCTATTGCCAGTTTCACAGCTCGGATTTTTGTAATGTTACAATGCAATTTTTCATCATCCTTCAAATTTCTCAGCTGCTGTGAGTGCAGTGTCTGCAGTGTGTCAGTAGGTTAAAATTATGCCTTTTACCATTTGTTGACTTTAGAAAAATCTCTGGGAATCTTCTTCAAGAGGGAGTTGGGGAGATAAGACATCTGAGTGGGAGATGTAGAGAGAGAAAAAAGACAGCCATTCTTATCTCCTCCACTCTCTCCTTTCCCAGGTTGTATATACATTATTCAAACCTGTCAAAATTCAAACAATTAACCTTAAGAATTAGTTTACTCTTTTGACCTTGCTCAAGGATTAAATTATATCTTAGATTTTAGAGGAAGTCTGATGTTAAGCAAAATGTGTTCATATAGACTTGTGTCTTAATGAATGCAAGATTTCCAGCTAACAGTGAGTGAGGCTTCTGAATAGTTAATAATCAGAGTTGATTGTTGTTGCTGTTGCTGTTCCTCCTTAATTTTTGAAGAGGACCAATAACATCACAGATGATGTCTTGACTTGCATGTGAATTGGAGTTAAGTAAAACAGAGCTGTGCAAAGTCTTCAGCCTCTTCTGAAAGGTTAAGAATCAGTTTATATGTGGGCATGTATGTGTATTTGGAATTTTTTATACAGAATTTTTTATTATGAATGCTAAAAGCTTTGGAAAGAAGTAGTGCTCTATTTGGCATCAAAATAACAGCTGATGTCCAGCCTGCCTTATGTGGGTAGGATGAATACTTGCCTCATTTTAAGAATGGCAGTGCCATATGAGGAATTCTGAAGGTGACTTGCATTATTAAAATACTTATCTCAATTTGTGATTTCTGTAGAAATTCTAAATCATAAATAAAATGAGAAAATAGTCTCTTTACCTGTGTTAGATGCATGTACTAGCTTCCATATACAATCTTAGTATCATATTCCTAAGGGACCTATTGCCATAGTACCTAATTGCCTGGTGTGGGATGGGGGGATTATTTTAAAACAAAGAACTATTAAGTGGAAGGCATAATATGTTCCTTTGTATTATATTTCAAACTAGATAAACAAATCCTAGGATAACAAGATCTTAGCTATTAGTTGCTGATTAGACAAAAGCCAGTTTAAAGTATGAGATGTCTATGTCTACTCCAGAGAAGTATGCTCAGACTCAAAAACATTTTATATGATCGATAGATCTGTGGAAGACACTTTACCTCCGAGACCATCTGGTTGTAGATCTTCATTAGATGAGGCAATTGAGGCCCTAAAAGTCTATGTGATGTCTCCAAGGTTACACAGGTGGTAAGAGTTGGAGACAGGATTTGAACTTAGATCTTCTGACTTGATTCATGAGATTTTAATCAATTATATTACACTCTTAAGACCAACATCTTTATCTATTCAACAGATATGTTTTAAGTATCTGTTATACCACACACATGTGCTCTAGCTTGTAGCATAGACAACTTCTCATCCATTTGATTTTTAAATGATATATTTTGACTTTAATGCCTCTTTTAAATCTTTAAAAAAATTTTTGAGGATATTAAAAAGAAATCTTGTCCATGTGGTTCAGCTTCTTTTGCACTTAAATCAATAAAATATATCAGTTGCTAAATATTCTTCAGTGTTCACAAATGTTTGCAACAAGCCTTAAAATAGAAGCATTGCATTTTTAAACCATTGGCTCTGGTATAAAGTGGGACTCCTCACAAGTTTAACCAACCAAAGATTGAAAGATTGAAGGGAAAGGGTTAGAATGAATGTAAGCTTTATATCAAGTAACTTCATGAGAAATCTAAGACCTTCTTTGGGTCCAGGGCTATTCAGGCTTTTAAGGCAATGAACAATTTAGAACCTCAAAAAGCTTATCCAATGAGAGAAATACAGTACTGAACTATAGACAAAGATAGGTTCCACAAGCTAGTTCTATATTTCATTGGTAATAAATATTTGGAGATGTCTAGAGAATGCAGGTTGATAAGACCATTACTAGATGATTTCTCTGTGTAGTGTGTGTATCTGCCCACTGTGTATCTTTGACCAGTTCATTTCTTTTCCCAGATTACAGAATACAATTATTCATTCCACGTCATGGGGACACAGCACCCCTACAATCTGGAAAATCTGTATAATTTTTGGGTCTCCCTTTGCATCAGAGAAGTCAGAAAATTCTGATTCTCCTTGACCCCACTTGGGATTTTATTGGCAAAGATGTTGCAGCAATTTGCCATTTGCTACTCCAATTCATTTTACAGAAGAGGTAATTGAGGCAAACAGGTTTTATCTCAACATATTTTGTCTTTTAATACTGTAAACACCCCACCTGATTTTTGTGATGGGGAAAGTTCCAGTGTGGAAGGATAACTGTAAAATGTATATAATTCTACCACAAAATATCTTTAAGACACTTAAAAGCTTGAAAGGATCAAATTCATCCTTTTGAATTCTTGACAAAAGCTCAGCAAATCTCTAAAAATTTGAATTGTCAGTAACTCTTATGTGGCTCTTAGGATTTGAACTGTACTCTTATGAACTGGATGAAAAGGGAGGTATATTTGGGAATTTGTTGATCAATAATAGCCATTCCTTTCAGTCTCCACTATTATCTTGGCCAATCAGAATTCTAACCCAGAAATTCAAGTTCCAAATTAAGGAAGTCATATGGAAATCTCTTTCTGAGACTTATTGTCCTGGCTTCCTCTGCCTTGTCCTGCTGTTTGTTGCTTTGTGGAGCTAGTGGACAATACCAGGCTAGCAGGGTGTTTCCTTTCATTTCATTGGACCACAGGTGCAATAATAGAAGTCAGGACCTTAGATAGATAGGTAGGTAGATGGATCAATCAACACATACACATATATGTTTAGGAAAGGAAATCAAGCTTGTAATTTCATAATCAAAGTATTCTCAGCGTAGACTAGAAAGACCAACACATTGAGAAATTAAATGACCTGCCCATGGAGTCATAGCTATCATTTGACTGAAACTGTTTGAACCTGTCTCTTTCTGAGTCCAAGGGTTAACCCTTTAACCACTTTGCCATACACTAGCACACATATGTAGCCAAATTTAGAAATATGCTACAGGGAAAAAAAGTAATGTTGAGCATAAGATACTTGCTTCTATGAATTACTATGAGTTGCATAAAAATAGTAGCCATTTAATGGCACCATTGCTTTTGCATTTTTATACATCTTTGAAGGGGAGCTTAATATAATGTAAAAAACACTGATTTGGTATCAGGAAAGCTAGGTTTAAGTCCTAGCCCTGCCCTTTTCTGTGTAAAGCTGGGCACCTCACTTAACTTTTTTTCTAGCTCAGTGTCTTTATCTGCAGAGTGTGATTATAAAGATTCACAGTACCAAACTCACAGGTTTTGAGGAAAATCCTTGGTAAACTGCAAGGCAATATATGTTCCTCTCTTTTCCTGCCTGATATGTATATTTTTGGAGAGAATCTTTTAAGGACAAAGAAAGAGGAAACAGATGTAGGCTATAACTGAACTTTCTAAATTAAATGGAAGAATTTCCTGAAGGTGAGAGTTGTCTAATGCTGAAAAAGAATGAGTTAATGATGGGAGAATCTGGCATCTCCTTGGCTTGAGGGCTTTTGAATAAAGGACAGATTTTCCTGAGTCTCAGATGCTTGGGTGTGGCTCCTTCATTACACTTTCACAAGGTTTCTACCAAGCCCAAATTACCTTAGTATGCCCTGGTATCCTTGTTGAGTCAGGCCTGTCTGATTCTCCTTGACCCCATTTGGGATTTTAGTGGCAAAGATGTTGCAGCGATTTGCCATTTGTTTCTCCAATTCATTTTACAGAAGAGGTAATTGAGTCAAACAGGTTTAAAGTACTTGCCCAGGATCACGTAAGTATTGCCTGAGACCAGATTTAAACTCAACTTCTCCTGATTCCAGGCCTGGCATTGTAACCACTGCACCACCCAGCTACCTATACTCAGTTTTCTTGACATGAAAATGGCCTTTGAATTCAAGATAACTGGTTCTGTTTATAATGATCCTGCCATTAAGATTCAGGTGGACTGGGATGGGCATTTCATGTGTTTAGGTAGATATGAGAAAACAGGAAGAATTTAGTTTTACATGGTAGAGGGAGAGAGTGGGTGATGGAAAAATAGGGGTACCAAGCTTTTTCAGTCTGGTGGTAAAGGGGAAAAGAAAGATGGAGCATTAGCTAGTTATGATAAAAAGGTAAAAGAAAGGTTTTTTCACCTTACTTCCCATTTTCACATATACTCACTTTTGAGCTGGTTGTTGCAGCTCATTCTGCCAGCTTTTGATTTTATTTTTTTTGCTTTTAGAATTCCTGCTCCCTTTTATCAAAAAATTTACAGAAGTAAAATTGATGCCTCTTAACCTCAAATGGCCTCAGTGCATCCATTCTTCATTGGTAGGAAGTGCCTCTGTACAAGAAAATAGCTTCTCTCTAAGTTGTCCCAGTATTGGACTAGAAGCAATGCTACCAATTTTTCTCTATTCTTTTATATGGAGTTCTTCAGCGGTGATCCATAAGCCAGACATAAATGACTCCACTGTAATAGAAGAAAAAAACTTTTTTCTGATGTAGAAGAATATGGACACTAAGTTTTCCAAGAATATTGAGACAGGATCATGAATTGTTTTTATGATATGCAGTTTCCCTGTTTCTAGAGAGAACTACTGGCACAAAAACAATATAATGTACGTAAGAGAGATAATTATGATATTTTTTTAAATTATCATAGAATTTATTAAGCCAGGTATCATTCTTGATTGAAGCAGCAAGATAACTCAGTGGATGGAATATGGTTGGAGTCAGGAAGACTCATCTCCTGGGTTCAAATGTGGTCTCAAATACTTACTAGTGTGTGACTCTGAGCAAATTACCTACCCTGTTTGCCTCAATTCCTTATCTGTAAAATGAGCTGTCAAAGGAAATGGCATTTTCTTTGCCAAGAAAACCCCCAAATGGTGTCACAAAGGATGGGACACGACTGAAATGACTGAGCAAGAACATCCTAGGTTCTAAAAGGGATATAAAGATGAATAAAGCAGCCAGTGATTGCATATTTTGTATCTTTTAAAACCCTGATGCTTAAGAAACCATCTCTATTATAGACTACACTATATATATCTTGAACATAATAGTTGCTTTAATAGATATTTATTGAATCCCTGTCTTGAATTTTCCTTGGTAAGATTAATAGTCAATCCTACATCATACTTTTCTGGTGGAGATAATTCATCATTTCAAATTGGTTTTTGACCAGTATTCAACCAACAATCTTTACATATTTAAGTGTGGAAGAAAAACATACACAGGTAATAACAAAATCTAAAAATGGATTAGCACCGATTATGTGCCTAGCTGCTTTAGACACAAATCCAAAAGCCAGATAATCTTTACTGTCAAGGCACTTAGATTTTATTGAGGGAATTGATTTATCTTGAGCTATAATACAAAACAGCATTTCATATGTATCAGAAGAATGCAAAAATGGAGTTATAGGATCGCAGAGGAAAGAAAGGTAGATTGGTAGTTAAGAAAACATTAGCTATAAAAGAAAAAAAAAAAAAAAAGAGTTAACATCCTTATGAGATCTTACCTAATTCATTTAACTTAGCTAGATGGTACACTCAATAGAGGGCAGAATTTGGAGTAAAAAAAATCCAACTTCAAATACTGCCTCACACACTAACTGTATAATAGCTAAAATTCTGAGCTCTAGTTTCTTCTTCTACAAATTAGAATATTGGACTTGATCGTCCAAGGTGCTTTCCAATTCCAAAATCTTAATAAGGTGCAGTGATCAGAGTGCAGGCTTTGGTGTTAGGGGACCTAATTTCACATCCTGGTTCTGCTACTTATTACCCAAGTGACTGTGGGCAAAGGTACTTCATCTCTCAGGGCCTCAGTTTCCTCATCCATCAGAATGAGGAGATTGCCAAAGCTGAGGTTGAGGGACAAGATAATAAATGTATCTCCCTCCCTTCTCTGCAAAGGTGGAAGTGACTTATTGTCAAATTCAGGTGACTTGTTGATTAATTTTGACAAACTTCCTCCTTTTTCTTCTATTCCACTCCTTTTTTCTTTAATCCGTTGTTACAAGGGATGATTCTATGTAAGAAAAGAAAAGGGACTACATTAGGAAATGAAGGGAATATAAAAACATGAGCCATCAACAAATATTTAGAAATTTCTTTAAACTTATTTCAAGAAGCTTTTCTCTCACCCCAAAATGAAGGGACTTAGATGCTCTGAAGTTGTTAACAAGTTCTCAATCTAGGATCCTGAGTTAAGAATAGTATTTGAGCTAAGCTGTAAGGGATAACTAGGATTTCAACAGGTGAAAGGAAAGATAGAAGGCATTAAACCCACAAAAGGTGTTTAATACATGTTTCTTTCCAAAGATGCTAATGATCTCTAAATTGCCATATATATATATATATATATATATATATATATATATATATATATATATATATAATGGCCTTTCCTCAATCTTCATCTTCTAGCACTTCCCATTATATTTTTGTAAGCACAGTGATCAAAGTTTTAGAAAAGAAAGCTTTATTAGAGAAAGTATTTATGGATGCGTTTGGGCGATACAAACTGTACATAAATTCCAAAAGCATACATCTGAATATGATGGTTTCTCTGGGAAACGCATCTTTCTCAGATCTTATCTTTTGTACTGCTCCCATTCAACCAGCAAGAAGATTCTTTCTCAACTTCTGGCCTCTCTGCATGATACTCTTCAGTTTGAGAAAGTGACTGTCTTAGTTACCAGTGAGGGTAAATTTCTAGAATTGTACAATTTTTCCATTTTCTTTCCCAAGTTGTCCTGTATCCCCTTTGACCTTTTTTTCTTTTATTTTAGTCCTCTTTAGTTATGGAGGTCACCTATTAATAATACTGGCTTTACAATAAAATTGGCCAGGGATTGGGAATGGTGATATTAGCACCAATAAGCCTTTTCACATAGGACTCTCTATTGTTAGGTATAATTTGCAACTAATAGTCAATAGGTTAAGTATTTTATAAGCAGTTACCATGTGTCAGGCACTGTGCTAAGTCCTGTGGCTACAAAGAACGATAAAAGGCAGCCTCTACCCTAGAAGAGTTCACAATCTAACGGGAGAGACAATATATAAACGACTATGTACAAACTATGTACTAGATGAATTAGAGATAATTGATGGAAGGAATGATACGTGCATGGAAAGTACATAAAAACAAATGTCAAAAGACCACTTTGCCCAAGGATTTACTAAGTTTTAGGAAACTAAATGACTCCTCCATCATTAACCTATTTGGAGAGGCAACTTTGTGTAGTGTATGAGTAGTTTGGGTTTGGAGTCAGGATAGCTCTGAGACGTGCTAGCTCTATTATTCAATCTAAATTATTCAACTTGTCTTTTTCAAAATCTTATTCTTGTCATAGTTGTAGTTGGAAAAATAACAGTACCTACCTCACAGAGTTCTTATGATCTATGTAAAGTATTTGGCAAAACTTAAAAGCTCTAGATAAGTATCTGCTATTGTCATTATTTACTTAGCTTCATTGAGCTATTTGTACTTTGGTTTCATTTTCAACCTAACCCCTTAAAATGCCTCTTGGAGTTAAGAAGTTTTTTATTTTTATTTGTTTATTTTTTTAAGAGGATTAAAACCCTTGAATTCCAACTGTCTGAGAACTTCCTGTTTAGAGGACAGCTTAATCCTAAAGATTATATAGATAAGTGGTATTCGCTGATGGAATGAAGATTGTTGAAAGAGTGTGAATTCTAAAGTCACAATATAGGAAACTTGATTATACTAACTTTGGCAAAATGAAAACAATAAAGAGGGCCCTGCAATTACAGTATGGTGATGGGAAAAGAAGGAGAAATGTAGAACTTCCCAGCAAGTGGAATTTCCATGTTCCAAACAGGAAATATGTACTTAAATGGGTAAGGATGCTTGGACAAAAGGGATGAGGTCACATACCAACTCTTGACTCATGGGTGGGGAATGTATGAAGTAGTAACTGTGCATCTGCAGCCAATACTTAATGTTATATATATAGATCCCTGCAAAGGTGAACAGAATTTGAGTTCTGCTCAGAGCCCCAGCTAGCCTGATGCCCCAGGGGACAAGTTACAAATACCACATACTTGATATTATGTGTTGGAGTTTTCCCATACCCTTGAGATCACCTATGGTAGAAGTAGGGAAGAAGGAACTAGCTTTGTTTTCTTCTTCACCGTTTCTGTGTACTCTACCTAGATCCTTCCAATGACTTCCATTCTGTCTGATGTGGTGATTCTCCTCTCCTTTTGACTTTTGAGTTAATAGCAGAACTCTTGTCTTACTGATTTGGGGAAGCAGAGTTGATTATAACACAGTCCTATGATCAACAAAGTTTAAAGCTGGAATGAGCTGCTGGTGATAAACTTCAGCTTTGCTCAGGCGTCTATGGAATTCAGCTAATTTAACATTTATTAAGCACCTGCTATATGGAATACACTGAAACTGTTTCCCTTTTTATAGTATTAGTAGAGCAATATTGGGGCCTCTGGACTTCAAAATATCAAGCAACTCCAGGTCATGATAAATAATACAGATCGCTTCCTATACTAATTTTAACCTTTTCAACAAAGCCAATTAATAAGAATACACATTTTCCTCAAATTATACAAGTTCTTGAAAACCTGAATATAAATGAATTTTTTAAACTGAAGCATAATAATAATAATAATAATAGAGCATAACACAAGCGTAACTGAAACCAACATAATAATAGCTCATAGTTAATCTTTACAAAGAATCTTATCTCATTGGATACTCTCAACTTTTGGTAACCTATCAGTCACCATGCAATTGTTAAAGCTTACTATATACCAGGAATTATGATAGGTGTTGGGACTACAAAGACAAAAAGAGAAATATTTCCTGCTCTCAAAAATCTTTTATTCTAAAGCTTCTTAAACTGTGGGTCCCAACCCCATAGGCAGTCACATAACTGAATGTGGGGGTCTCAAAATTGATTTATTATGAGTAAATATTTGGTTGGTATGCCTAGTTATATATCTATATACCTGAGGTCCTGTAAAAATTTTCCAGTTGAAAAGGGGTTGTGAGTGGAAAAAGTGTAAGAAGTCTTATATGTATATATGGATGTGTGTGTGTGTGTGTGTGTGTGTGTGTGTGTGTATAAATATACACACATTCTGTCAGGGGAAACAATATGGACTCATATGGGTAGACCCAAAATATATTCAAAGGAAATTTGTGGAGTGGGTACTGGCCTGTGAAGATGCAGATCAGAAAAGTTTTCTAGGAAGTGCTTTGAACTGAGCTTTGAAGGAATCTAGGATTTCTAGGCAATAGAGAGGACTTCATTCCAGACATTCATTTATGGTGGATAAACTTGAATAGAGTGAGAACTTCTCTCCTCAGTGAAACCTTTTGAGGAAGCCACCTACACACTAAATATTCCAGTTCCTTTTTTCTCAGTCACTACAAAATCCCTAGGATCGGACTTCTCATCATTCAAATAAAAATACCGTATCCAAAGTTACTGGTGATCTCTTAATTGTCCCTCCTAATAACTTTCTCTCACTCCTCATCTTTCTTGACTTCTTTAAAAGCCATGGAACATGAACTGGAGAGGGAAGAGACTGGAAGGTAGAGGGGTTAAGTATTATTATGTCAGAAAATTGAGGCTTATTGTGATTAAATAACTCCGGGTCACATAGATAAATGCACTGGGAAAGAATGAGAGTGGAGAGTCATGACTTAAAGGATTCCTTCAGTAAATCCATTTGTAACGCAGAGAATTATTTGGTAATGTAAACCCTTTTTAGCTTGTTAGTTTTCTTAAAATGAAAGGTACTTGCTATGATTTTATAATTGTTGACATCATGTACTCAGTTCAGTTTGCATTCAGTTTACACAAGAAAAGTTTGTCTAGCAGGAGGGCTACATCCCCTTTTCCTTTCTAAGCCTGAGGCTTCTATATCCTGAAGTCAGAGATTGTGGCTGTTGTCCCGGCACATCCAGCTCTTCTTGATCCCTTTTGGGACTTCCTTGGCAAAGACATTGGTCTGCTTTTTCTTCCTCCAGTTCATTTTATATATGAGTAAACTGAGGCAAACAGGGTTGAGTGACTTGCCCAGGGTCACACAGCTAGTAAGTGTTTTAAGGCCAGATTTGAATTTAGGAAGGACTCTGCCTGATTCTAGGCCTAGTACCCCATCCACAATGACCCGAGTTCAAATCCCAGCTCTGTCACTTACTATATATATGAAGCTAATATCTCTAACTCCTAAATTCTTTGCTTGTAAAAAGAGAGAACTGGCTTAGATGACTTCTATAATGCAGTAATCCTATAATCTAAACACATTATCTCCCGGTATTCCAGAGTAGTAGCCACTGCTTTCTGTTAAATAGTTGCTCTTCCCAACTGACTAATGGGACTTAGATTATGGAGTATACCAGCACCTCACAATCTGTACCAAAATAACAGCAAAAACGGTGTATTATTTAGAAAAGAAGAGTGATACTATAAACAAATTAGGAGAGCAAGGGACAGTTTACCTGTCAGATCTTAGGAGAAGGAAGAAATTTATAGCTAAAGAAGAACTAGAGGATATTATGAAATCCAAAATGGATAATTTTGATTGCATTAAATTAAAGAGTTTTTGCACAAACAAAACCAATGCAGCCAAGATTGGAAGGGAAACAGAAAGCGGCAAAACAATATTTAAAGTCAGTGTTTCTGCTAACGGCCTCATTTCTAAAATATAAAGAGAATTGAGTCAAATTTATAAGAATATAAGTCATTCCCCAATTGATAAATGGTCAAAAAATATGAACAGGCAGTTTTCAGGTGAAGAAATTAAAATCATCTATGGTTGTGAGAAAAATGTTCTAAATAACTTAGTGATTCTGCAAAATACTGATAACCATTCCGATAAGCAAAGCGACCTCCAAACACTATCTATCCAAACTCAACAATTGCTCCTTATCCTTCTTAGAGAGAAATAGAAACATAACTTTGAAGGTTGGAATAGGGCTACATTATACATGTCCCTGTTTAATATCTGCTCTCTGGAGCAAACTACACTATAGCAAAAGTCTCTGCAAAGAGATTGTATTGTTGGTATATGGGAAGGTGAGAATTGATGGCAAGTAGAATCCATTTTACATATGTTGGTGATTTTTTTTGGGGGGGGGGTGTACAGAGAAGGTAGATATTCCCCCTAACTCTTGAGTTCAAGTTATCACAAATACATGCTCCTTGCTTTTTCCCATTATGGACTATATCCCTTACAGAGTGCCTCAATGTACTAGCCAGATGTTGTAACACAATGGGACAGACATTTTTTGACATTCAAATGAATTCCATAGTGTTCTGCAAAGCTGAGAGAGAACATGTGGCTAGCATGGGTTTTTGGAATGCCAGCAATCTCTGAAAATTCCCTGGAGAGCTAAGTTTCTCAGGAAATGCTTGATTGCCAGCTTAGAAATGATTAAATTTTTTTTTTTTTTTTTTTTTTTTTTGCTTAGGAAAAGAGTTTTTGAAAATTCACTTGAAATCCTTTTACTCGACAGCAATGGACCCACACAATAATACTTCACTCAAAAAAGTTTCATAGCACTTAAAAACATATGGCTACATTAAACTGAGAATAGTAAAGTTACATTTAAGAATCATTTCACTTTCTGAAAAAGATATGCCTTATCTTTTTTAGTTCACAGGATTTAAAACTGGAAGAGACCTTAGAAAGCATCGAGACCAATAGTGTCAGGAAAGTCACTAAACCACAGATAAGGATCCCTGCAGGGTTCATACTGACTTAGAAAGCTATGCATTATTATCTGTTTAACTGTATTTTTATTTATTTTGTCAACTATTTCCCAATGACATTTTATTTTGGTTTGGATCATACTCAGAAGTGTTGTAGGCTGCTTATAGGCAATTTTTTACAAGTAAAGAAATGAGGCAAGAGAGATCAAGGGGATGACTTCAAGTCAAACAGGTAATAAGGAGTCAAGATTTGAACTCAGTTTGCCTAATTTATTTCTTCTTTCTACTATACCATGCTCTCCTTGCAGTGGCAATGTTTGTATAGCAGGATTTCAGTCATTTATAATAAAATATATCACAAGGTTAGTATCTATATGATTCAAATAGAATATTTAAAGATCCAGATTGCCCCCCCAAAATCTCTTCTACAATTTGTTTTCCATAATAGATAAAATTTTGGTCAGAGCAGTGTATGTAAATCACTGCTTTCTTCCTGATTTTCATCTCATTTAATTCTTTGGGTTTAGAACTTGGATTAAACAACAATATTACATTTCACACACATGGAAAACAGCAGTGACATTAATAACTCACAATTTCATAGTTTATTAGGTTTATAAATATCAGCTCACAATTTCTTTTTTGAATAACCATTGTTAAGGATAATTAATAATTTTCCTCAATGGTCTCTAATTCCTCCTTCTCACCTTCAGGTACCTAGTACCTTCCTTCTGTCCCATCTCCCCCCCAAACACACACTATCAAATCAAGAAAAGATTTCTCAGTTGTTGGAATGAAGTGATCACAATTTCTTGTGAAATAATTTGTCAAATTGTTAGTTCAATTAGCCATTAGCTTTTTAAATATTTTATCTTTTATTATGGAATAAAAAATAAGATTCACTAGTAAATAGGGAGAAAGATTTAAGGTATAGTTGGAAGGACCCCTGAAATCACTCTAATCTAATTTGTAAAGCCAGATCTGACAATAACCTTGGTGAGTTAGAATCACAGGCTCCCCAAATTGAAAGAGACTTAAGAGGTAATAGGAAGTTAAATGTAGATTTCGGAGGGACCTTACAGGCTCTTGAGTCCCAATTCCCTCATTTGTCATAAGCTTCTTCAAAAAGCAAAAGCTTTCTTTCTCTTTTCCCAATCTCAGGATAATTCAGGACCCCTACAGTATCTCCTAACTTTAATTTTCATTCTTTTACCTTAGCACCAAATTTCCCAGAGTTCCTAGCAGTTTCAATTAATATCCAATTTCCTTTAATACCTTAACCTTTTTCCCCCAAAGTTCTAGAAAGCATCCTATTTTAACTAATTCATGTCTCTATCAAGTAGTTTGTTTATTTGAATAAAGAATATCTTTGAAGTATATTCCCTTTATTAATAGAGATTTTTATTATAATTGTTTTCCTGGCCATTAAATTTTATTTTACTAAAAAACTTAGGGAGCCCAAATCTTGCCATACTTGAACTGTAATCATTGGAGAAGTTTCTAGGTATTTCTGATTGACATTCGTGAAACATATGAACGTTTCTATAATTGGCTTTGTAATTAATTGAATAATAAAAATTGTCCTCCTTGAGGAAAAATATCAAAGGTACCACATGAGCAGTCAATTCATTTTGATCCTCATTCTACCTAAAGTTACTATCTACTTTTTATCATTTCTTTCCTGGTGGTAATATAATTAAGGCTACATTTAGACATCTTAGTTGAAAAGACTGTTAGAAAAGAGCACAGTACAGAGATGGTTAGGTAGTAACAGTAAAGTGCATAGAGTGAGTCACTCGTCTTCCTGTATTCGTGTCTGACCTCACACACCCTGAGCAAGTCACTAAAATTCTATTTGCCTCAGTTTCCTCATCTGTAAAATGAGCTGGAAAGGAAAATGACAAACCCCTCTAGCGTTTTTTGCCAAGAAAACCCTAAATAAGATCATAAAGAGTCAGACACAACTGAAAAATAATTGAACAACAATAATGACAGAGTTGTGGCTAGAGCCATCCTCTGAGGTGAAACAAGAGTTCAGCAGGACACATTGTGGAGGGCAACAAGCAATAAGACTGATGATGGGGAAGCTGGATCGGGCAACAAGGTGAAGGATGGGAGGGAATGTTCTAGTGCTACAGCGGTGGGAATGGAGTGCAAGGAGGGACACACTGACAAGACTTTGAATAAGGAAGTTGAACGATGAACAATCTGAGTAAATGAGAGCGCCAATGACAGCAAGGAAAGAATTCAGTGATAAGAGATCTCAACTGTAAGAGGAATGCTACAAGGGAGTACATTTTAAGTGATGCAAATTTTAAGTTAGAAGGGAAGAAGAAGAGAGGCTAATTCTGATTTTGTTTTAGTCTATTCTCTAAACATCTTAGTCCTCTTATTGCTCGGGGATTCTTAACCAGGGATATGTGACCTTTTAAAAAAGTATAGGTGGATAACTATGTTCCAGAAGAATTGTTTCTTGATAGGACTGTGCTTGTATGCGTTTAACAAACACTATTCCAAGGATTCCAGACCCAAAAATGTTAAGAATCCCTCCTCTCAGACCCTGCCAATGCATGAGCTGGAAGAACCCTCATTCCCACGGCTTGAACAGAATGATGAGAGAAGGTCAGGCACCTTTCTATTGCTCACTTCCATTGAAGGCTCCAATTTTGTCATGGTATTTTATTCAACCGAGGGACGTCGAGGTTTTTGTAAATCTGTCATTACCAACTTCTTGAGATGTCTGAGTCAGGCAGCATCCGCCGATTTTAACTAGAGATACCATCCCTGCCTTATGTATCTGCTGCAAGCCAGCATTGCCTCACTCACTTGATGAGTGACACCCTCAAATCAAGATTGCTTTCTTAACCTGTGCCAGCAGGCTGCCTGCCTGTGGGTGACTCTGATGTAGGACTGAGCATGAGATAATTCAAAAGCAGGAGGGCGAGGGCTAACGGACGTACGGTGAAGTCACAAAGACCTCGCTTACCTCTGAGACCTATTGGCTGTGGGACCCTGGAGAAGTCCCGTGAGAAATATCTGCATGTTCCAAGCAACTCTCTAAGACTACTGAGTTTTAGAAAAGGGGTTTATCTGCGTTGGTGTGGGACTGTTTTCATTTGGAGTTTCTGTGCCAAAGAAATAATTAGTCCAACCCCTGTCCTTATGTTTGTTTCTAATCTTCTAAAGTTTTATCATCTTAAAGAGAGGAAGGACCATAAATGTAAATGATTGTATATGTCTTAGTTAAAACTCTTATCAAGTAGATGTTCACAAGGTAATGTGAGCATTTCTTATCCAAAAACTTCTTCTCTCATTACCCCAATAAGTTTTTATGAGTATGGTACAAGGCTAGGTAAATTAGGAGAATTACTCTGAAAATAATTCTTCATAAATTTCATATCCACAGTTATTTGTACAGGTGTTAGAAAATAAGGAAGGAAAAGTCCAAGAAAAAAAGAAAAAGAAAGAAAAGAATAGAAAAAAACACCTTTTGATTCTTGTCCCAGAATTGAAGTTATACTTAATCATTATCTTCTACTGAGTACTTTAAATAAACATTTTTAAGAGTCTAGTGCATGCAAGGTTTATTTGGTTTTCCCAGTGTAATAGACTATGTAGTAAATGAAACAAGTTTCTGCTCTCTTGGAGTTTACTTAAAGCATAGAGCCCTAATCCAGATAACAAATAATTATGTAGAATATTCTTAACTATTACAAACAAAGATGAGTTGTAGCAGCCAAGGAAGAAATGATGTGGTATAACGAAGGGTATTGAAACTTAGGGTCAGAAGAACTGAACCATACTGATTCTGACTCATCCTGGACATTAACCTCAATTTCTTCATCTCTAAAATGGGCTTAGTTATGCTTACCCAATCTATCTCATAAAAACATTTCATGGAAAGTATTTTGTCAATCTTTAAGGGATGTAGAAATAGGAATTATGATTAATATTGAAGCACAGGTCTTCCTTTCTCTATTAAAGAAGGGAGACCACTACAAGGCCAAATACATAAATTACTTGGCCAGTCTGCCATGTGAGAGCATCATTTGTGCAGCCTTCCTAAAAATAAAGGTATTCACAGAAGCCCCCATGAATATCAACTAACAAGAGCATTAAATATAGAAAAAGTTTTATTGGGAGAGTTAAGGGGGGGAGAAGGGAGGAAAGCAGGAAAAGGAGGAGGTTAAAGAGAGATAGAGAGATGCAGTGAGAATTAATCTGAGGAATATAAATGAGAGAGTATGAATTCCTATCTTAGCCCAAAGACTCAAGAAAACTCTTCCTACCCTTTCTCCTCCCCTCTCACCCCTCTGATTAACAAGCTTATCTTCTAATGCTAAATCTTTCCTTCATCAGCTTTGAAACATAGAAAACCAAAAAGCATATTGTCTTGCTAGCTATAATTCACTATTATTCAGGGGCTACTTTGAAGGTCATTTCTCCTGGGCTGGAAGCATAAGGGTATGTATCCTGCATCCATGTGCAGGCTATAAGCTAAGACTTACCGGTTGTAGAATGATTTGTTTTCTGAAGTTAAGCTAGAAGGGGGTAGGGAGAGGGAGGACTAAGCAGAGATATTTAAAAGGTGAGATTGAAGTCTGTGTTGCCAGCAGGGGAAACATACCTTTTGTGCTTCAATAGCCACCTGTCTCTTAAACTCATTTAAATCACTTGTGTTTAATAGGCACCTTAGAAATATGTCATGTGGTAATATAGCTTTTCCTTCCCTCCTTGTTCCCTTCCAATGGGACCTATTTCCTAGTCTGTTCATGTTCTTTGTAATGCTGCAGACTCTGTTCTCTGGACCAAATTTATTAATTCCTTTTCAGAAAATTCAGACACATAAATTTAACATCATCTCTATCCCCTGAGGGATTAAGTCAGTTCCTTCAGAAGTTTTTCTTCTAATGCTAGTCTTTCAAACTCTGGCACCCTTCTGATTGTTCTAAAATTAAAATAATAAAGATAGGAGAGTGGTTTTTCCTTTCTGTTTTTCTTCTACTTAGAGTCCTCTTTCCAGTTCTATGGTTTGCCATAACTGTCCTCCATACCTTTAATGTAATGTTCTCTTCCTCCTTGACTCGACCTCCTCGATTCTCCCTCAAGACTTATTTCAAATTCCAATTTCCACAAGATGTATTTCCAGATCCTCCCAGACCCCTTCCAAACTAGAGCTTTACCTCTAAGATTACTTTCTGTTTCTTGTAACCCCAGGGTTTAATTTTTTTAAATACTTGCTCAGTGAGGGGACCTTACTATAGGTGTCATAATCTGTTGGAGAGTTGCAGCATGATAGGATGAAGAGAATAATGCCTTGGCAGTCAAAAGATCTGAAATCAAGTCTTGATCTTAAGAGTGAAAACTTAGAAGCAGCCCAGACTTCAAGGAACGTTCTAATGGGGGAAAAGGGACACAGGAAAGCAATGACTAGAGAGGGACGCTTTGGCCCTGAAATGAACAGGAAAGCCAGTGGATCCCTAGGAGAGTAGCTCCCCAGGAGCAGTGGCAAAATTGATTCCAGAACTGAAAAGGGGATAAGAGAGTGGACTTCAGTCACTCCTCTGTAATAATGGAAATGAACTAGATAATCACCAAGGTCCCTTCTTTAAAAATCTAAGCTTCAGTTAATTTAGAGTTGCTGCTTTCTCAAAAATAAATAGCCTAAGAATATGAACTGTCCTAGATAGCTATTTTGAAACTAATCTGACCAGCCTTTACATTTTCAGAGAAGAGGATTTTTCTCCAGAGAGTAATATTTTTTCAGTCATCTGGATTAATATCCATACTCTGTTCCATTAAGAAATAGAAAGGTGTTTAGGAATTTCTGTGGGGAAAAAACACACAAAAGAAACAAACTTTAAATTTTTGTGTTTTTGTACCAATCTCTAAGCCTTGGTACTCTGGGTTATGAAAAACAGGGTTTCACAGTCTCAGAACTCTTCCATTTGCCTTTTCTAGACAATGCAGATACCAGGATGGGGAGAACTGCTATGGTCGTCTATGTGCAGGCAACCTCTTGTATACACCCAAGTCTAGTAGATAGTTTTACTTCTTTTTAGGTGCTAAGGCAGGAAGACAAGGAAGGAAAAAAGAAGTGAGGAATTTTACAACAGGAATTGAATTTTAAAATGACACAGGACATTAGTAACAAGGAGATTCTGGGAAAAACCTCACAATGAAGCCAATCCAAGGTTTTTCAGGTTCAAACACAGTGTCTACCAGATAGCCAGAATGTCAGTATGCTTCAGGTCTCTAATCTTTTAATAAAGAAAAGCCACTTTAAGCAATATTCTTAGGATATAACTTTTTGATCATAGACAGATGGATGGGTATAGATGGATGCATATTTTACAATACTGCCAGAGATATTTTGTATCAAGTCATTTGTAGAAGGAGAGAGGGAATGAGGGAGGTAGAAGAGGGTGTGTATGTAGGCGTGTATGTATATTCCCACACGTGGGGGGGGAGAGAAAGGGAAAGGGAGATAGAAAAAGAGAATTTATGTATATATGGAGTTAGAGAGTCTAACAGAGAGATCAGAGAATGAGAGAGTAGGAGAGAGCATAAATCAACAAGCATATATTAAGTGATTAATATGTACCAGATATTATGCTATACTAGGAATACAAAGACAAAAATTAAATAGTATTACTCCAGGAGGACTCCAGGAGGTTACATTCTATGAGGGCTATGAGGGAGCCAGTATATATAAAAATAAGTATAATGAATGAATGAAAATATATTTGACATGCACTGTCCTAAGTACTGGAGATACAAATACATGAGCAAAGACAATCTTGCCTTCAGAGAGGAGAGAAAGGACACCATACTCACAGGAGAGTGATGGTGAAAGAACACTTTGGACGATTTATACACCCCTTGGCAGAGGGGATTAAGTATCGGTTCCAGAACTGCTAAGGGGGTGGGAATTGTGAGCAAGGTCTGCTTTTGGCACAGTAAGACATCTGGTAAAAAGATGGCTGGGGAGTAGAGGGTAAAAGTGAAGAGTTACTGGTGCATGTCTGAAAAAGTGGACCAGGTGAGACACAGCAATCAAGGCAGCAGAGCCCCCGTGGGAAGTTCAAGAAATAAAAGGATTAAAACTCTCAGGGCTGGCAAGAGAAGCTGGGGGGAGGTGAGGAGGAGGAATTAGATTTGGTGGAAATGAAGAAGACTAGAATAAGACTAATATTAAGAAATAAAAAGATATTGGTTTTGGATCAAATTTATGATTTCATCACTAGAATCTCTTTAGTTGTTAAGGATAAGAAGAAGGCCTGTGATTTTCTCTTTATGAGGAAACTCCCTCTCACAGTGAAGATCTATAAGTTTTCTACAACCTAGAATCTTAGAAGGTTGTCTGGGGGCACCGTGGCCAGTGTCACACAACCAGTATGTGTGAGAAACTGGGATTGAACCCAGGCCCATTCACAACACATGCTGCCTCTTATTCTTATAGAAATTAACACAACATAGTAGAAAAGCCGGACGATAGTTATTGGTCTCAAGATCTTTGTTGTGAAGTACACATGTAAACGAGGATTTGGAAGGAAGGATCCAAGTAGCAACTTTAACTTTCTGTCACTAGAACACCATGAAACCAGCTAATTGTCACTGTGGAAGCAGGAAGAACTTCAAAGTGCAGCATCAAACTTTGGAAGTGGGTGATTAAGGCCAAACAGAGGCAGCACTTACAGAAGGATGAAGACATTACAGGGGGGGTTCTCTCTGCGCTGTGGAAAGGGATAAAGGTCTCGCTTTTACTGGCCTCTCCAAAATTTATTTAGTTCTATTAAAATCAGATGTGATAGCAAGAATGATTTTCAATGTAAGGTAGTTCTGAGATCAATTCAGCTAGATAGTGCAGTGAATGCCAGAGTGCCAGAGCTAGAGTCAGGAAGATGAGTCTTCCTAAATTAAAATCGGACACTTACCTGTGTGACCTTGAAAGTCACTCAATCCTATTTGCCTCAGTTTCCTCATGTGAAAAAATGAGATGGACCCCAGGGGTCATGAAGAGATGGACAGAATTGAAAAATTATTAAACATCACTAACAACCAAAACAACAAAACTTTACCTCTTTTGTCCAAAGTAACAACTATTACAAAATATATATGTATATACGAGTTATGTTTTGCTGCCCTTTAAATTTCTAATCTAATTGTTTTGTTTATAGAATCACTCAGTCTTATTTGTAGATCCTGGAACTTGTCTGTTTTCTGCCTTCCTTAGGACAGGCTGGAATTCTATTCAATGACTTGAAATGCCAAAATGAAAGGCTTTGCGCTTATCAGTTACTACTACTACTAAAGAAGAGGATCTTGGGACCAGACATCATAGAATCACAATGGTTAGTCAGGAGTGGAAGCCAAAGATAAGTGAGGTAGAAAGAGTACCTAGTTGCCTTTGTCCAAGTCATTTAATTCCCTTTTCTAACACATCACATCATACTATTTCCCTTACAAAATTCTGATGAGTTACAATGACACGTTGAAACTAGTGGCGGAAACTTAATAAAAAATATGTGTAAAGTCTTAATATTTTAATCAACTATGCTTAACATGGGAGCCTAGACAATTTAATGAAAATGAATCAACTGGGTAACTTGGTGGCCAAAAAAATCCAATGTAAATTTATTCTGATTTAAGAGGAGAAGTCACAGAATGAAGGAGACAATAGTCCTGCTACATTCTGCCCTAATCAGACCACATTTGGAGCACTAAGAATTTTTCCTTGAATGACAAAAATCATTGAGTTATTGTTCTTGTTTAATTGTTTCAATTGTGACCGATGATCCTATTTTGGAGTTTTCTTGGCAAAAATAATGGAATGTTTTACCCTTTCTTTCTGTAGCAGAAGAATTTTACAGATGTTATAAATTTTTATAAATGAGGAACTAAGGTGTACTAGGTTAAGTGGTTTGCCAAAGGTCACATAGCTAGTAAGTGTTTAAGGCTGAATTTGAACTCATGAAGATGAGTCTTCCCGATTTTAAGCCCATTGCTCTATCTGCTGAACCTCCTAGATAGCAAAAAAAAAAAAAAAAAAAACCCTCAAAAAACATTGAAACCATCTTCTTCAGGGAGCCTTAACACACAGGTTATTGACAACTTTGAGTACAAAATGACCACATGGGGCTTTGGCTGCTTTCTCTTGTTCTTGATGTATCAGAACTTGGGCCCCTCTGGCCTTTTATCTGGAATCCACTCAAGGTACCCTCTATGTATTATCCTTATTGAATACCTTCCTGCTATGGCCAAGTTAGTCTTATTTTGTTAACAATTGACTAATTTAGCACAGTTTTATTTATTTCCAATAGTAAGGTTATAATATGAGGGAAGGCTGGCCTGAAGCAAGCCCAGCCCAGAACAGCATAGCAGGAACTATTTCTAAATATTTCTTATATGACCTAGCATAGAATAATTTACTTAATAAAATTTGCCAAAATGGATGAAACAAATAGGACAAAAACTGGGTACTGCGTGATTCATGAAACTATGATAAAAACTAGAAAAGCAATTTACTGAATTTTTATAACATCTTTAAACCAAATTACATTTCTTCCTCTCCTCCCCCGTAATTACCATCGCTAACAATACATATCCAAGTTATATATTATATTGTGCCCTACGTTGCTTGTAATTCCAATTTTGGTTATTTCTTCAGCTATCTCTTTAGTGGCATTGTTGTAATTTATTTATGAAGAATCAGAAAAAGGTCAATTTAAACGCAGACAGTATATCCATTCAGTGTCAGTTAAAATCACCCTCACCCCCACTCATAGTGCATAATCACACTTCTCCCCCCACTATCCAGTCCAAGACTAGCATGCATGAAAGAACAGACCCTACTCCTTCTAGTGGCACATACATGGCATTTATCTCCCGATTCATGTCAAAAGCAATGTTTCAAACCACTAGAGATTTTTCAGTTCTGTCTGCTCTTCAAACATGATTTTCTTTTCTTTACATCACATAATTTTCGAATTCAGCTATAACAGAGTAAAATATGGGAATCTCTTGTCTCTAGAGATAAAAATGACTAGAAATGAAGACTATACATTTTTCCTAAAAACAAATTTTTGGAAGAAGTAATGGGGGGGTGTATGAGTGTGTGTGTGTGTGTCTGTTTAAGAAATTAATCTTATAAACTCATTTAACTTCTTATACTATAAACTCATTTGACTCCATGATTTATCTACCTTTTGGAGAAAGAGTCAAGCAGTAAATTACTAATGAGATTAACCATAGAATTGTAGGTTTACTCTAAGCTGGAATTCTGGAAAGAAAAGATAGCAGACTTCCATTTCCAAAACTTCTTTACGATACAAAAGTTGCATTCTTCTTAGAATAGATTTCGGAGACTTATGAACCTTCAGGATAAGAAGAAATCTTTTTGGTATTTACCTTAAATCCCTATTCAAGTGAATTTCATCCATAAGAATGGGTCCTCTGGGTTTGATTCCTGACTCTGATGCTCACTGGTTTGAAGGCTAGATGTGTCCCTGAACTTTTCTGAGCCTCAGTTTCTTTGTCTGTAAACAGGTGTGGGTGGCAGCTAGGTGGCTCAGGGGATAGAGGTTTTTGTCTATGATCAGGAAGACTTGGATTCAGATGTGGCCTCAGTCACTTACTAGCTGCCCATGTGAGTTTTTTGCCTTAATCCACTGGAGAAGGAGATGGCAAACCACTCCAGGAGCTTTGCTAAGAAATCGTCAAAGACAATATGGTCCACAGGGACACAGTTGGACACAACTTAACAATCACAACCTAGTGTGAATACTTGTAACAGCCAGGCTGCCCAGTGATGGAATTCTGAATTTAGGAATTCCTGAAGTTAGGAAAAACTGAGTTCAAATTTATCTTCAGATATTTTCTAGTTGTGTGACCCTGGACAAGTCACTTAGCCACTCTCTGCCTCAGTTTCCCCATCTGGAGGGGAATAATAATTTCTATCTCCCAGGATCATTGTGAAGATAAAATGAGACATTTGTGGAGCTCTTTGCAAGCTTTCAAACATTACACAGATAATTCTTATTATTAATATCCACTTTGTAAAATCCTAATGGAAGTTCTTTGAAAACTTTAAAGTAGGATATAAACATTAACTATTATTACTGTGTTTTGGGGAAAAGATAGAACAAATGCTTATCACCACCCAAAGAAGTCTTTTATATGGCTAGATTTTATTATTAAGAATACTCTTAGTTAGTCTTCTCATTTCTCCCAAGGGAGGGAAGGAGGAAATAAATTAGTCCATTCCTTAGGGACCCTACAGGCTACCAGGACTGCTTAGGACTGCAGAGGGTCATCTGTAAAGTCTTTCATCTAGAATTTGCAGTCTGGGGGAGGCCACAGAACCAGCTTGTGATTTGGTGCCGTGGGTCTGGTAATAAGCATATGCTGTATGGATTCAGGATCAGAATATATGTACTTTTTGAAGCCAAGAAACTTCCAATGAGGTTATGAGGGGGCAGGATTAGAACGGTGCCATTCGCCTACCATCTCTCCTTTTTGGCATCTGGGAAAGCACAAAAATTTCTAGCAAGCAAATATATGCTTTTTGGGTACTGATCTAATCTTGGTATTGTGCTAAAGGTGAGAAAAGATTTGAAGTTTAGATAAGCTACAGTCCTCGCTCTCCTGGCGCTTCCATTTTTGGATCTGGGGTCATCTTTCCATAATTATGAGGCGTCATTCTGCCTATTAGTTGTTGTTGTTTTTCTTTCTCCCCTTCCTGGTTTTTATTCACTATCAGAATGTTGTATTGTTTTGATGTCCCATGAAGCACTTGAGACCGCCATGCACGAACACAGAGTATATCATTTAAAACATACTCTCCCTGGGGTGCAGTGACTTTCCCTGATAAAAATAAAGTTAAATGAGTGATCGATGCTAGAAGTTTAAAACTTTATTTTGGCATGGTGGGATCTGACTAGGAGTATTGTTTTATAAGGCCAGGCAATTCTTTTCACCTCTGGGCCAATGTTACCTTTTTAACACAAAGAGGGATACCTAAAGAAGGAGGGAGGTGGGAAGAGAAATCATTCTAGCTTCTTTTAATAATGTGATGACTAATAAGGGAATTCTGTGCCTTCAAAACTCATTGGGGAATGGAGACGGGAATATGCCAAAGAAATCTCAAAAGAGCCAGCTGAATATGAGGAAATTTTGATTTTCAGTTTCAAATAGCCTCAGGATAGTCTTTGCAAAGGAGTAGATGTTGCAAAGGGAGAACATAAAAAGCTAATAAAAGTTAGTACTCTTCACCTAAAATCCTTTGTTCCAAAATTTTACCCTGAAACCATGTATGTATGGCTGGCCACTAGCTTCTGACCACTTCACTGGGACAGGGACATGCCAGATGTGGAAGCAGATCTGTACTTTCCCCATGCCTTATAGCTCTGAAAGATTAAGGATTCGTCCAGATTAACACACTAGAATGTGTCAGTCAGGACTTCAAACATCCTGTCTCTGAGGCCTGCTCTCTATAAAGTATTTCATTTAAACCTTGCAATCTGGAGGAGGCCATAAAACCAATTTTGGATTCTGAGTGCTAGGTCTGGAAGCTGTGCCATGCTGCCAGGAATAAACATTTGTTTTCCCCCAATCCAGAGAGCATTCTCCTGGAGAATCCTTAGTGGAGTATATAACACATGACACTAATGAACAGGCCTCCCATTTTAATTCTGCTCAGATTCAAACTGCTCTGGGGAAGTTTCTGAAAGGGGGGATCTGGGCGGGGCATTAGCCAGTTAATTAATCAGTAGGATTTTTCAGAGGATACGGGATATTCCACAGCTGGCGCAGAATCCTGGGGAATAGCTCTCTGATGGTAAAGTTGTTATTTCCATTCCACCCTGCCGGAGCTCTAGATTCATTGTCTTCTGATAGACAGGCAGGCAAGAGTAAGAGCATCTAGGCAGCAAGCGGCACCATGCCGACGTGGGACCCAAGCACTAACAATTAAGACAGGCCCTTACTCTCGGGAAGTTTATGTCCTAATGTGGAAAGCTAGCTACTGTAGAAACACTGGGTCATGTGGGTTAAATGACATGCCTGCCAGCCCAGGTCAAAGAATTAATATAGTTTTCTTACCTATGCCTTTTTAACCCTATGCCATTTCCTTCCTTCCTTCAGTCAGAGTTAGATGAATTGCTTAAGATACTACAGACAGTCCACGTCAAGTGCCTGAAGTCAGATTCGAACTCCGCTCCTCTTGACTCATGTCTACTCCCACCGAGCTGCCCCAGTCGTAATTCTGCTTTGCCATTCCTAAGAGATCAGGGCACAGGAATCTGACAGGAAGCATTTTTAAACAGCCATTGTATTGTCAGTGGTAACCACCCTTTCTACATTTCAGTCAAAGTTTTCATGAGTTCCTACAGTGGGGAGAAAATGTCATTCCCTGCTCCTTGACCTTTCTCTGTTATTAGCTAAGTCGATGTTTTTATGATGGGGTCAGAACTGTCACCGAGCGTCGTGTCTCACTGAACCGGCTTTCAAAAGCCAAGGTCACTTTCACGCCGCAGGACGGCACTGGGGTATGAGAAAGCCAAAGTCCCACAGTGTGAACCTACAAACACGAAGAGCCGAGGGGCGTTTCCTGGCCGCTCCTTCCATTAAAGGCTCCTCGGACAACGTCCCGAGAGCAGCAGTCAGAAAGGGAGGAAGGCAGGTTTTAACTAGGGGGACTAAGGCAAGTTACAGGTTGGAAGCCGTGCACAGAAGGGTCTCGTCCTGCACTGTAGCTCCAGGAGAAAGGGCCTACACATTCCTGTGTGGACTGGCGAATAGAGCTGCAAGGGCGCAGAAGAGTCAAGCGTCTCCCTTTGTAGCAGAGTGAACTAGAGGTCAGGAAGGCTAGTGAGGGCAGAGACAGTCCGGGTGGCGAGGGGAGCCCCGGAATGCTCTCTCTGACTTCGGGAGGAGCCCCGAGGTAGAGCACTTGAGAAGCTCCTGGAAGGATTCTCCGAACCCTGCCTCGGAGACCCCCCCAGGGAACCAAGATAAAAGTGGTTTACCCAGGTGGGACTGGTCGAGTCTGGCGCTGGGGAAGCCCAGCCCTAGTGAACTAAAGACTAGTCGAGAAAGACCAGCCCCCATCAAGAGCAAACCCCAGCTTGTAGCCAAGGCTTCTATTATAAAGAGCCAATTTTAAACTCACTCCTTGCAGAGGACCTAACATGCCATGCCAGGGAAACTCTCTCCCTGGCAGAGCAGCAGCCCTCTGCCCGCTGAAATGAGATTCTCCTTCAGCATTACCCCCTCTTAACTCCCTCACTAAGACTCTGTACCTCTCTGTCGGGATGTCTCTGCCAGAGACTTTACTTCTCTGTCAGGACCTTACCACTGAGGAATTCAGTCTTTCTATCCCGATGCCAATAATAAACTTCTTTTTATCAGTCCAGCTTTTCAGGTTCGCAAATCCCTTTATGAAGGACCTCTGCGCCAGCAGAAGGGGCTTCCTACAACTCCGTACCTTGTGCCGAATCCTAAAGGGGAGTTAGGGGAGCCAAGCTCTTCATTTGGTTCCCTGGACCCCGAACCTGCCAGTACTCTCATCATTTAACTCCCTGACCACCAAGGACCCCAATCTCGTCGTTTGGTTCCCTCACTGGGAACCCGGGAACCTAATCTCGTTACAAGAACTGGAAGGTGCAAAGTGAAGGGAAATGAGTGGAGTTAGAAAGACTTAGGTTCAAATTTCAGCTTTACCATTTTCTAACTATATGACTTGGACAAATTTCTTAATCTCTTTCAACCTCAGTTACCTCATTTACAAAATGTACAAAAGGTTCTTGTACAACCTTCCTTCCAGAGCAGTTGAAAGCAGGGAAGAGAGTTGTGGGAACCCCTTCTTGTCAGTGCAGGTCCTTCATAAAAGAGTTTACAAAAAGTTAGGCTGGCAAAAAGAAGTTGTTGGCACTGAGAAGTCAGCTGGAGGCTGACCTCCAGTGGCAGGGTCCCTACAGAGAAGTAAAGGTCTAGAGAGAAATCCTAGAGAGATAAAAAGGGGTTAACGTTGAGAAAAGAGCAGGGGTCCTCCCAGTCAAGGAGAGGCCCGGCATGTTCCTGCTTTGGGCCTCTGCAAAGAAATGAGTGAGCAGAAACCTATTTTACCTTGGCTGGGGGCTGGGGGCAGCTTGAGTTGAAATCCGACTGAAATCTTCCAATTGAATAGAAGATTTCCAATTGAATGGAGTGTCCCTGGACTAATAATCTTCAACTCAATAGAGGATATAACAGAATGCAACAATTTATCTTAAATCCCTGGGGTGGGTCTTTTGCAGGGGAGAGCTTCTCAAGAGTCCAAGGAGAATTTCTCAAGCATTCCCCCCAAAGTCAGAGGACAGATTCAGGGTTCCCTCCCCCAAAAGTACTGTGAACAGTGCCAAGTATTGTTTAGATATGAGATGTTATGCAGTAGAAACCATATCTCATGTCTCCATCCAGGGATCTTTTTCTCACTTTCATCTTGACTTTCCGTTAAGATCAAGGGTTTAGAACTTACTTTATTGATAATTTAGTTCACATATTGTGGAACATAGCAAGCTCTTGACAGAAACCTGTTGATTGAAATTATTTTTAATAGAAATAGGATTTAAATGCAGCTTTACCATCATCCAATTAAGTTTGAACCCAGACATGCTGCTTCTAAGAGTTCTTAGAATGCTTTTAGGATCCTTAGAGTCTTAGAAAGGTCCTTCCTGTATATAGATTCAAAGTGAGTATCCATTGATTGAGAAATGATTGGAAATACTGTAATATGTGAATGTAATAAAATATTATCCTAAGAAATTCAAAGATATTTAGGAAGATTTGTGTGAACCATTATAGAATGAAAGAAATAGTACCAAGAGAATGATTAGAGGAATATAAATGTGAGGTTGTCTAATTACCCATGTAAAATATGTCCACCTGCATTTCTAAATTTTGACATGAGAATGGCAGGAATACTTTATATCTCTAATATGCTTACTTGAATAAAATAAAGATCAATGAATTGGGCATGCAACTGAAAAAGCTAGGAAAAGAACAAATTAAAACCCCCAATTAAGTACCAAATTTGAAATTCTGAAAATAAATTTTTAAAAAAGGGAGATTAGTAAAATTGAAAGTAAGAGAACTTTTGAACTATTTAATAAATAAAACTAACTCTTAGTTTTATGGGAGAAAAAAAACAGCAAAATAAAGAATAGCAGGAATAGATCAATAGAAACGGTCTTACCCCTCATTAAAGGAAAATGATATTTGCCTTGAAGTGAACAGAAAAAAGGATGTAACTGGGTATCTTTTCTTCAGTCTGGAAAAGTGCCAATCTAGAATCACATCTATTTACTCCCTAGATATTTTCTAACGGTATATTAGATTTATCTAGGTGGCTCAGTGGATAAAGTACCAAGCCTAGAGTCAAGAAGATTCACCTTCATGAATTCAAATCTCATCTCAGATGCTTACTCTGTTAACCTTGATGACCTCAGTTTTTTCATGTGTAAAAGGAGCTGGGGGAGAAATGCCAGACCATTCCAATACCTTTGCCAAGAAAACTCCAAATGAGTTTGTAAAGAGATGGACACGGACTGAAAATGACTGAACAATAATAGATTCAAGGCAGAAGTCATTTCTCTAATCACCAGTTCTTAGCTTTAAGGGAAGCAGAGAAATCCTCATCTTATACTCCCAACTTGGGATTTCTCACCAAATCCTGATAACAGAAAAAATTAAATCACAAATAGCAACTAGCAATGTACTCATTCAACCATGAAAAATAGCAAAACAAAACTGGAGAATTTAGACAAATAGAATATATCAGAACAACTCTCAAGAGTGAATGAGTTTTTCTGATGGCAGCAAAATGTCTCTGGACAAGCCAAGAAAGACCCTGATCTCATCTAAAGGGGAATTCTTTCTCTAAAGCTCTTGAACCAATTCTACTACTCACAGAAGAACAGGGAGCTGTCGGCGTTTTTTCCACCAATGAATACACAGTGGCTTCCAAAATACCCTTGCCTTGGAAACTTAAAAAAGTTTGAAAAAGAAACTTAATTCTGAGTAAAGAGGAGAAAAGTCCTGGAGAAGAGATAAAATGTACCTAACTTCTTTACTACCAGCAGAGAGGCAGGGGACTACTAATAGAATATTATAAACATTGCAATAGGTTTTTATATTAAACATATTTTACTTTTTTTTTTTTTGGTCACATAGTGGGAAATTTAGCAGGGGGTGAGGCCAGGAAATGATTGAAGTAAAGATAAAAGGCATGAATGAATGAATAAATGAATAAAAAGCATTTATTAATTACTCTGCTTAGTTCTTAATAAATACAACTAGGATATACAAATAGAAAAATAAAGAGACAGACCAAAAGAGAGACAGAGAGAGACAATTCCTGCCATCAGGGAATGTATATTCTAATTGTGAGAAACAGCACACATAAGAGTTTGACATATATGTGTGCGTATATATGTATGTGTATAATTCTTTCCATAATTAGAATGTCAGCATCTTGAAGGAAGAAACTATTTGGTTTTTGTTCCCGGCAGTTAGCATGGTTCTCGTCACATAAGTCCATAAAAAAGTGTTTTCACTGATGGAAAAGAAGGACACCCCGAATATATGTTAATAGTGTTTTACTTTCTTATCCTGCTGTCATAAAATATGACACTTTCCCCAGCCCCCGACTTCTTTGAAGGAGAACCTTAAAGAGAACTCACAAAACAAGCATATGGTGAGATTATCCTTCAGACACATAGCGGGATGTAGTCAGATTATGCTGAATGAAGAAGAGAAAAAGGGGGGGGGATGGGTTTGCTACTCTCCTTCCTGAGGATATCTGCTTAGCAAGGAATAATCCTTCTGTGTCACTAGGTCATAGTCTGTTATGGTTCTGTGCTTTATACAGATTGACACATTATTATGAAAATTTTTAATGCTAACTCTAAATCACATGGGAAATCCAAAGCTTTAAAAAGAGGAAGAGACTGAGGGGAAGGGAAGGTCACAAAAGCTTAAATTCTCAGCCCAAGCGCATCACAAGGTTAATGCTTGCATAAAATACTAGCTAAAGGAAGAGGTAAAATGGTCCTTTCCTCGAGATTGGAACCAATTGCCTGGATTTATTTTTTTTAATTTTAAGTGTGTCAGAGGGCTGAACTCTCAGATTTCTGTTCTACTGGAGAGAAATAGATGGGAAGAGATTGTGCGTGATAAGCCAAGGGAAAGTGAAGACAGTTACAGAGATGTGGCCTAGCATGTATTAAAAAGGATACCACCACCCCCTTCTCCCCTCAGCCCCCCACAACTGCTTCTACTTACTCTGACAAATTTCCCTTATGTTGACCCAGGATGGTATACTCAAAAGAAATGTGTGACTACATAGGGGGAATTCATACTCCGTTGGGTGTTTTTGGTGGGGAAAGCCCTGTGTAAAGCTCTGGGACTTTTTGTATCATTATCATCTTTATTTAGAAAAGGAAATGAAAAACCACTCTAGTATCTTTGCCAAGAAAACCCCCTATGGGGTCACAAAGAATCTAACAACTGAAATATCTGAGCAACAATCAACGTTATTATTACATAAAATTCTTGACTTAATCGGGAGGGTTAGGCCCACCTAATCATTCCAAGAACCTTTCAGACGCGTCGACTAATCATCCTTCTCTTTTAGAAGAAAGACCTGGTCTTTCACTTCCTGTTTGTGAATCTTAACGTAGCCAGCTTGGGAAGAAGGCAGAAAAGTCTGACTGTGAACTTGGACTCTTTCATCTCCTTCGGGTATAGAAGGCTGATCCTTTATTTTTTGCTATAGGAGCTAAGATTTATAAAGAGGAAGGCAGAGATCATGCTGCACATTGAAACCTTTTGATAAGAAGCAAAAGGTGAATCCAAGTATCAACTATCAGCTGTGGAATGAAGCTTGTCAGAAGGAAACTTAGAGGGGCAGCCCGGCAAACTAGAAAGAGAATCAGAATGGACATAAGTGGTCATGGAATTGATTCCTAGTTCTGCTTTTTATTACCTGTATGGCCTTGGTCAAGCATCTTAAACTCTGGACCTCAGTTACTTCATTTTTAAATAAGTGATTAAAGAAAAAGGAGCCAATCAGAAAATCTATGGCCTGAAATATCGGTGTCTATACACAAATGCATAAAGAAGGGGTAAAGGAGGGGACAGCTAGGTGGCGCAGTGGATAGAGCACCAGCCCTGAATTCAGGAGGACCTGAGTTCAAATCTGATCTCAGACACTTAACACTTCCTAGCTGTGTGATCCTGGGTGAGTCACTTAACCCCAGCCTCAGGGAAAAATTAAAAAAAAAAAAAAAAAAAGAAGGGGTAAAGGAGAAAATGAATGAGAGATCCTAATTCAGAACATATTAATGTCTAGTAGTGGATGGATTAGATCCATAACCAGAATATGACTGGAATGATAAACTTCATTTAAGAGGAACAGAATGCATAAAAGGTAGAACATAGTAGGTTGCCTATTTAGAGATAATCATGTGAGGAAATCCAGGCACCAAATGGAGGAATTGATGAAAGTCTGAGGTGGAAATCAGTGAAAGCAAAGAAAAAACATTACCGTAGACTACTTGGACAGAAAGAGGAAATAGATGAAGAGTTTAGGAAATATCTCATAGCTCTGGCAAAAAGAACTCTGATATAATAATAAAGGGATGCTTCAATTATACATCCATCAGAAGGAGCTTTCTCTGTCCAAAACAAAGCAATTAGAAATTGTTTATTTTGCTTTAATTGTATATTTTTAATGGAGAATACCACTAACAAATCTAAACTTGATTATCACAAATAAGAAGGAAACTGCTTGTTTGGGTAAAATTGCTGGGAGCCTTTCCTGGAAAGTGGCCACTCCATCTTTAATGAGTTACTAGAGGGGTAGATAAGAAAAAGTGTATTTCTCTTACTCTGAGGTTAGCAAATCATTTGAAAAGGCAATTCTTTTGGAAAATATGGAGAAATGTGGGCAATATCACAATACAATTAGATTCCATGCTGGCTAAATGACTAGAGCCAAGGAGCAAATCATTAATGATTCTAGAAGGAGGTCACCAGTGGAGAAGCCTAGGAATCTATTCTTAGCTCTGAATTCTTTAACATTTTTTCAGTAATTTGGATTAAGGCTTATTTTGTAGGATAGGAACGGTCAAACTGCCCCACTCTTAGGGATGAGATTAGAACAAATGGGACATTCATTTATACATCCAAGAGTTTACAAAAGCCATGCAGACTTATGAGGGCCCAAGTATTCATTTTTCAATTGTGTCTGACCTTTTTATGATGTCACTTGGAGTTTTCCTGGAAAAGATATTGGAGTGGTTTGCCATTTCCTTTTCCAGATCATTTTACAGATGAGGAAACTGAGGCAGACAAGGTAAAGTGACTTGCCCAAGGTCACACAGTAATCAGTGTCCAAGGCCAGATTTGAACTTGGGGAGTTGAATCTTCCTGACTCACTCCAGATCTGGCAGTCTACCCACCTTGCTACCTAGATGTCTGTCACTGTGGTGATAGATTTGTGAATCGCCTGTCAAGAGGTAAAACTGGAAGCCGTGGGAGCACATGTAATTGTCAGAGAATGAATAAAGAAGGAGCAGGAGAAAGAACAGGCATGGTAAGGGGATGGGAGACATCCACTAATCAAGAAACCAGGGAAACAAGAGTCTCTGATGTAACCTCCCTCACCGAGACTACCGATGGCCAGGGCCATACATACCAGTCTTCCCCAGATACAAGGGCCAAACCTTGAGATTATTGGCAATGTCAGCAGGGGTTAGCAGGAAGCAAGAGCAGGTGTATGTGTGTCTGCATCTCTCTCTCTCTCTCTGCATCCCTGAATCCCTCTACATCTCTGCCTCTCTCGACTTCTCTTCACATCCTCTCTGCCTATGGCGAGGCTGGCCATTTAGATTTACTCTCCTCTGGGATTGCCCCCGTGCCTAGCCCCTCAGCCCTGAGCAGGTGATCCGCAGAAGGGAGTCACCTGGAGTTAATGCTGAGTCCTAAGAAAAGCTCTAACACCTGTAAGACACAGCCTCCTGCCCCAGAGGCCAAGCCCCCTATTACCTCCTGGGTCCACCCTACCAGCTGACACGGCACACATGGCAGTTCTCAGAAGGAAAGTGTCCAACAATCTGAGATTGTTGTTTGCCTTTTGCTTTTTAAGAGGACCAATGACATCAGGAATGTGGTAAATTGACTTGTGAGTGAATTGGATTTCAGTGGGCAGAGCTGTGCAAAATCACCAGCCTCTCCCTCTCTCCAGAGTTATCTGAGTCCAGTGGCAAGCAAGTCAGGACAAGTGGCAATAGTCCCAGCAGCAGTGGGAGCCCTTGGTCTTTTAAGCTAAATTCCTTCTCAATTCTAGTTTGTCTAAGGTAAAATCTGTTAAAGGCTAGCTAAGAATTGGGGCAAATGATGGCTTAGTCTTCACAAAAGAATCCGTCTGGGAGGTAAGACCCTCAGAGTTTTTAGCCAGAACAGAAACCGAGTGTCCAGAAAGGGGAAGGGTATTCAGGATGCTGCGCAGAGGTCAAGTAAGACTAGAGGGAACCGGGTTTCTGTGAGGGCAAAAACAAGGACAAACCTAGGAGGAATTTGATAGGAAGACTACATTCACAGGAGATTCTGAGACAGGCTTTTATTGGACAAATTTCCTTTGGGGTTATGAGGCTAGGGTCCGGTTGAGAAGACAGGCAGTGATGATGGTATATAAAGCAAGAATGGTAATAGCATTTAACAGTCTCTTTATTGTCTATAGATAGATAGGAGAACTGATAAATAAAAGGTTTCTTGTAGGACTGACACAGATTCTGCCTTTAGCCAAAGTCCAGCTATTATGTATTGGAAGCTTTCTATCAAGCCAAGTACTTTGCTTTCCTTCGCCATTTTGGTGTTACCAGTTTTGGGCTTGTAAGAAACTTAATAAAAGGTGTACTTAAAAATCTAACTGAGTTTGGGTTATCTCTAGCTTACCACAGATTCCAACTCAATTAAATATTTTACTTTTTCAATGAACATTTACTCCCTAGTCTGTTAATTGTTAAAAAATAATAATAATAATAATTTTTAAAAAGTTTTTTTTATTTTAAAAGTTCTCAGTTGTTTTTGGCTGGACCTGACTCAATACTCTGACAGTTTATACCCTATATTGAAATGGAATGTGACACTTATAGGTCATTCAACAGCTTACTGCCAAATGGAGTACCAAGTGAAGGGACCATGTTGATTCAGCCAGCAGAGCACAACTTCCTGGTGTTTCCATGCTATCAAGCCATGGTATGAAGCTGCAAAAAAGGAATTCGAGCTCCTCGTGGTGAACAGGAAATCACATCAACAGTAGTTTTTCCTGAGCCAATCAAGTCTCAGAGAATTTCAGTATTTCCTAAGTAAAAGAACTCACATTATCTATACTGAGGAAGGTTTTAGGAAAATCACATTGAACAGAGCCTTAGGACATATTGTTTCTATCATACTTTTTTTTTTTAAACTGGATGGAGACAGGTAATTAACCAAAAAAAAAAGTAAATTGTATAACTGAAAATATTCCTCCTGTAATTCTGAACTATAATCCATGTGAATCCAGAAATAAGTGATAAATAGGTTATGTTTCATGAGGGTTCATACAGAATGCAAAGAGGTCTTTGGGAATAAATTGTTTACTTAATATACTTGTGCTTATAAATCATGCTGCTCAAGTTATATACAAGTGGCTTAGGTAAAAGTTTTCTACATCTACACTTTAATTTGACAGTAGTTTATTCATTTCAGACCCTGCTAGCAATCTATACAAAGTCATTCAAGGAATTATTATATTTCTGCGTTAGAATGATAGTGTGTGATTGACAATTGTGTTGTTGGAGAACCAATGCCCAGTGGTGGGAATAAAGAGTTGAAGATTGTTGATTTTGAGAGTGATGATTGAATTTTAAAAGGATACATATGAAAGGACTTCATGCTGTGAATTCTTTGAAAGGATATAAGGTACTAATTAAGAAAGGAATTCCCATAACCCCAGTGAGACAACCAGAAAGGAAAGGTAGTTGGAAGTTATTAAAATTGTCACTGTTAAAATGGAAAGGGAACCTAACCATCTAAGATTTCAAACTACAATGTAAAGAAAGCAGTGATGATCAAAATGATTCAATATTGGTTAAGAAATAAAGGTAAATTAGTGGAACAAATGATACACAACATATAGAATCCACCCAATATCTTAGTATCTTAGTGCTCAATAAACCGAAACACCCCAATTGGTGAGAAGGATCTAATATTTAACAAAAACTATTAGGAAAACTGGAAAACATTCTGGAAAAAATTAGGCTCAACTCAGCATCTCATAGAATATACCAAGATAAGCTGCATATCTTTTATATAAAAAGTCACATCAGAAACAAATTAGAGGAGCAAGAAAGAAAATGTCTCTCAGATATAAGAATATAGGAAGAGTTCATGACCAAATAGATAAAGAGGGTCACAGAAGATAAAATGGATAATTCTGAATACTAAAAAAATTAAAAAGGTTTTACACGAACAAAACCAATGCAGTCAAAATTAGAAAAGAAAAGGGTAACTGAGAAAAAAAAATATTTGCAGCAAGTTTCTCTTAAATCTCCAGGCTTTAAAGAAATAATCCAATTGCATAAGATTGCCCATTGTCCATTCATATTTTTGATGATTTATCTGTTGGGCAATTTTAAATGGGCAAAATTTAAGCTATCAATGGTCATATAAAAAATATTCTAAATCACCAAGTATTAGCAAAATTTCAATTAAAGGAGCTCTGAAGTTTTACTGCATACTCATAAGGGCAGCTATATTCCCCCCCCCTTTTTTTTACTTTTACTGCATAGTCACTAAAGTAACTTAGTTTGAAGAAAAATAACAAAATTTGGAAGGGCTTTAGGAAAATGGATAGGTTAATGCAATGTTTTTGAAGGCACCAATTGGTCCCTTGGAAATCAGTAAAAAGTTACAATGTTGAGTTCCTGCTGCTAGATCTGTGCCTCCTAGTGATCAAAGAAAGAGCCAAAGGACCCATATGCACAAAATTGTTTATACCTTTTTGTTTGGGTTTTTGGTAGTAAGAAAGAATTAGAAACCAAGAGGATGCTCATTAATTAAAGAATGACAGAATAAAATGTGACATATAAATATAATGGAATTCAGTGAAGAATGGTATAGAGACTATTTGAATGACTTGAGTGACCTGTATAAACTTATGCAGAGTGAAGGGTACAGAATCAGGAGAATAATGTATATAGTGATAACAGCAGTGTAAAGACAAACAATTTTGAAAGACTTAATAAGTGACCAACTACAATCCTGAAAGACCCATAAAGAAGATTGCCACCCAGTTCCTGATAGAAAAATGATAGATTAAAGATGTAAAATAAGTCATCTTTTTGGACATAGACAATATAAGAATTTATCTTCCTTGATTGTGCATATTTGTTACCAAGGTTTAATCTTGTTTTCCCCCCAATGGAAAAAGGAAAATTATAGAGAAAACAAATACTTGTTAATTAAAATAAAAACGAAAGAAAAAAAAACAATAACCCTGTCAGTGTTGACCTTCACTTCAGTAACAAGTTTAATTCTCTCACAATGAGAACAGGATGAATTATGAATAATGTAAAAATCCTCCTTTGGGGAGAGACACAGTGCCAACAGTGTGTATAAGGTGGTCTCATGGATCGCCCTGTCAGCCAAACACTACAAACTGGTTATCAAGGGGGTTAGTGTATAAAGTTATAGCCACACATTAAGATACAAAGCAATAGCTACCCCACATCGGGAGGATGAACTTGTTTCCTGGCTTGCGTCGTGTTTAAAGCCCTATTCTAGGGTTTCTGGCATTAGATGCCTACTATCTGAGCAACAGCTGATTACAGAAATTTGAGCTATTATTTTCCTCAGATGCTCTAGTAAGGCTATGTGAATTAGCTGCTTCTTCCTTAGTTAGTTGTGGGTTCTAGAGCAAGTAAGAACCCATCTAGGTCTAGTCACCAGGAAAGGCCAGGACCAGAAGCTGACTCTTCAGGATTTCTGTGAAAGTGACTCTTAGGCTATAAGCTCTTCAGTGGTATGCTGAATGCACAGAAACCCTTTTTCATAAGTAAAACATGGGAGTCACCTCTGCAAAATTTATAAATTTTCCATATGTGATCAAAACTAGAATAAACTGAAAATAGTGATCGCACATTTTTGATCCTAGTAGGTTTGTCTCATTTGGTCTGATTATGTATTTTTCATAGGATTTTCTTATATATTCCTTTCTTTTGCTTTCTAATCTGCAGGAGATGGGAGGAGTTTGTCTGGATGGGAGACTTGCATTAATTTTTTTTTCTCATGTGGTTTTAGGGTCACAAATAAGGATAAAAATATTTGTTTCTAAGTCACCTGACATTCAAAGAAACCAGTAATTCACAAGATCAAAAAAATTCTGGCCAAAACTCATCTGTAAATATTTTAACACAGTGCCTCTCCCAAAGCCTCTCTTCATTGGTATTGAGGGGGTTGCCTTTAAATCTGTCTCAGGAGCAGGAGAAAAGTACAATACCAAGTACATATAAGCATGTATTTTATGTTGTACGTGTAAAAAGCATCTCAGTAGCTTTTTTCTCCAGAGATGGAGAATCGGGAATCTGATTCTCCTTTGTGTTACCTTATGTTCTTTGTAAAAGGAACCATGTGATAAATTCTTCTTTGAGCTTGGTTTAAAGGAATAGTTTGTCTCTGCAGGACAAATGGGTATGCTTTTTTTGTCAGACAATTCAATCCAAAGTGTTTCCTTTTTTTAGCTACCAGGAAACTTAACACAAATTTAGTGCCTAACAGTAGTAATTAGCTCATCTCAAGTGCTTGGTAGCATCTACTTACTCCTTGTACTCTTCTGTTTTTGTCCTTAATTGTCCTATTGTACATTATTTTTAATTTTCTAAGCTGCCTTAAATCCATTTGGAAATGGGCAGGATATAAATAATTTTTTTAAATATGTGTACATGTGCCCACAATTCTTTTCTTTAGACTAGTCAACTGTACTGTAATACCATCTGTTTTTATTCATTTAATTAGTGTTGTATAAAAGAGGAGGTTCTCTCTATGGTGCCTTTTTTTTTCACTTTTTCCTGACCTTAATGGAAACTGCCGTTCAGGAACAAATTTTTCTGCCAAAAATTGGTCTTCCCTTCTTGGCCTCCTAGGAAACCCAAGATCTGTACAGTTTTTCATTAAGCTTTGGCCCCAGTGAGAGTGCCATTTTAATTCTATTTAAAATGACATCATCAGCATAGTAGATTTCATTTCTCTAACATGTACCTTACCTGCCAGCAATTCTTTGCAAGAGCCATACATAGGTATCAGTAGAAGAAGAAAACCCAAGGGGAGGGAATCTCAAAATTAAAATGTACAGTTTCATTTCTGGGCAGATTACTGAGCTGAGTAAAAAAAAACTTTCCTTTTCTTGTATCCTATTAGGTCATTTAAAAACCTATTAAGAACTAAGATGAGGGAAAGAAATATTAAGGGACAATTATTGTGGTACATGGAGGTAAATATCACTGAGCATATCCAAGGGGTTTGAAAAGGCCTATTAATTCTAGAAAGGTTACAAGATCATAGGATCTCAAATTTGGAAGCTAAATAGTTCAACCTATATATAAAAAGGAATTGTTCTCTACAACATTCTCAACAAGGGGTCATCCAGTTTCTGTCCTACTGCCTTTTAAGTCAGTCCAGTCCACTTTTAAATAATTCTACTATTAGTTCTTTCTTATATTTTATCGTATTTGGTATCTCTTCTACCTATTTGATCGCATACTGTGCCCTGTAGGCAAGTGGGGACTAGTCTTTATGAACGAGTTGAATTTGCTCCTTTCAGTTACCCTGTTGAAGCAACTGCTATTTGTGTTGTTGTTTTTCCTGAATATTTCCCCTTTAAAGTAAAATCGCATCATCAGTGTATTTTCCCCAACAGACTGCCTCTTCCCCAAGCCCCCACCAAATCAGAGTGGTAGAATTTTTTTCTTCCACATGATAGTACTTTAATATTCATTGAGCACCCACCATGCAGAGGTGCTATATAGACACTCTACATATAACTTGAGAGCTAATCAAATAACGGACTATTAGATAAGAAGATCTAGGCTTAAGCCTTCCCTAAGCCTCACTCATTCTTTATTTATTGATGGACATGGTAGGAGTGATAGCCACTCTTAATATGTCTAATGTTGCTAAAGATTTGAATCTTTAACAACATATGCTACTTTGTCTGTAAACCCCAGTACCCCTTTTTAAAAAATCACTATTATTTGTGTTCTGGAAGCATTATTTGACTTGCTGAACATTACATCCTACCTACTTAATTTACACAGGTGCTGAGTAACAACTTATTAATATTAACTGTAGCATCACAGAATTTCAGAGCAGTTCATCTAACCCAATCACCTCATTTTACAACTAAGAAAATTGATATCTAGAGAAGTATAGTACTTGTCCCAAATTAGTCAGTTTTTGTGACTCCAAGTTTAGTGTTTGACTATGAAAAATATTACAATACAAAATAGTAATTAAAACCAGGATGATAGGGTGAAATACTACTTATATATTTAATATTAGACTAGAAAAAAAGGATGAGATACCATTTCATTCATCTTTGTTCAACGTGCCATGGCCTCCTGGTGAAGATTATTCATTATCCATTGGGTAGGTAGTTATTTCTTAAAAAGCAATTTACTTCCAAATTTATATAGGAAAAAAGTCTGTTCTTAACAAAGAAGGCCACCCAAGCTTTTTTTGCACGTGAATAACAATTTAGGTGGTTACCTCTCTACTAGCAAAGAATGACTATTGCAAAAAGAAAAAGGAAAAAAAGTCTCACAATTCCTAGAACCATAGCACATCTCCATTTTAAAAAATTATTTACTTATTTATGCTAGGCACTATGCTAAGGATATATGAAAATATGTATTAACAGACCCAACAGCTTCCCCGCCTGGCACTGAGAAACTTAGTACTATGTGGGATTTTTTTTTTTACTGTTTCCCCTGACCAAGGTATACAGATCTATCATTAATCGAAAGTCCCTACCCCAGACTGGCAGCCCATATAACATTAGCCTGAGCAGACTAATATGTGTCTGGGTTACTATGTTAATCAGAAGCTAGTCCCTAATGAACATCTGCCTACCCTTTGCTATTCCCCAGGGTGGATAAGGGGTAAAGCAGCTTCTTTTTTCCCCTGGATGACAAAAGCAGTTTGCATTTCTTGGAGGAGTAATCATTATATATGTCTGTCAAAGCTTTCCCAGTGGGCATGATTCAGATGAATATCAATCACCCTACTGGTTTCCTGAAAGCTGAGTCTAGATTGTACCTTAGCGAAACAAGGAAAGTAAGAATTTAGAAAGGAGAGAGAGGGGAAGGGAAAAAAAGAAGCATCCAAAAAGGAAACCAGTCTAAAACTCATCCCGGTGTTTGTCACACAAACCTAAGTTCAGTGGCAAAGCTACGAATGGAGACAGACTCGGTATTTAAATGATGGACATCCATGCTTCAAGGGAAATGGTTTGTTGTTGTTTTTTTAATCCTACTTTGAATATTTTTGACTCATCAAGCAACACTTGCCTTGAGTTATTTATATTTGAAAAGAAGGGAAAGGAAACGCAAATTTGGGTCAGAAATAATGGCTCAGAATTTCTCCTTCTATGTATAAATTTCTTCCAAAGTTCTGATAGTTTGCATTTACCATACATGCCTAGAGATGTTCGTGTATATGTTTGTTTAAAACTAAGCTATTTTTTCTTAGTAATTGATGTAGTAACTGTACTGAAACAACTGAACAAAAATAAAAATTTGTAATAGTAAAAAGTTACTGTCTTTTTTCTTTCAGTCATTTTTCAATTATGTTCAACTCTTCATGACCCCATTTGGGGTTTTCTTGGCAAAAATACTGGAGGGTCTTGCCATTTCTTTCTCCAGTTCATTTTACAAATGAAGAAACTGAGATCAAATTTGAACTCAAGAAACTGAATTTTCCTGACTCCAGACCTGACACTATCCACTTGCATCATCTCGTTGCCCTTTACTGTCTTACTACTTGTGTGGTTTGGAACATGTCACACTTTGTGGGTCCCATTCTGGACTTCAGATCTCTCAAATTAAAATTGAGAGGATTGAATTGAATAATTGCTAAGCAGCTTTCCTCAGAGCTAATTCCTATTTTTCTATGATCCTCTGAATGGAATTCAGAAGACATCACAGCCTTCCCTAAGCCTTCATAAAGTTTCTCTTTCCTTTCTCTGTCCCATTTCTCCTGCCTGGAACAGTGTAATACTTGTTCCTAACTCTGTCTCACTTTCTTTAGGGTTTCTAGAAATTGGATGACTTTCAAACTGCAAACAAAGTATATTGGGGATATAATAAAAAGCTTTCTTTTGCTAGTAGCACACAGTAGGGAATTAGAAATACATACAGGTGTCTTATTCCAAAGCTTGTCCCTCCTGCTCCTGGCCACATGGGTTAGAAAATCCACTTTGGCCTTTCGGGCCCCTGAGATACCCATTTTTTATTTGTCTAATCTCCAAAATGGCAGTCTCTCTATTAATTTTATTTGTTTACAACCCTTTTAATAGGGATAAAGGATAAGGCTTATAACCACTGATAGATTCGGGTGCATCTTGGTTAGAACAATCCCCATAGAGCTATCACCTCACTGTTAGAAATACAATCCCCTCATTGACCCGTGTCAAGCATATTTCTGACAGTGGAGTTATATCATCTCTTCTGGGGCCATTCCTCTAGATAAAAAAGGACAGGCTGAGTCATCAGGTGAAAGCTGCAAAGACCTTAATTTCAGGACCACATACCCCCATCAGGGATGCTGGTGACCAAGGAGAACTCCTGAACACATTGATGTTTTTTTTAAATTTGTTTAAAATATAAGCAAATGCAAATTCTCAGCTCTTTGCCTTTTTTCAGTACAGCAAAAACAAAAACAAAAAAGGGAGAGGGGAAACAAGAAGGAAACCCAGTTTCAATTAATTAGAGAGAGTACAAAGGAAGAGGAAAAGGGCTAAGGCCCGCTTTGGCCATTTAGCATGACCTCATGCCTTTCACTTAATCACATGATTCTCTCCCCCCTCCCCAGAAATAATGAGCAGCCAATGAGCATTTTCTCTGCTTATTACAGAAACCCCTAGGGTGATGGAGGGTATCAGGCCAGACTCCCAGCTGCTCTCAGGAATCACAATAGTTCATGCTGGTTTCAAAAGAAAAGTGAGTTCAGACATCATTTATTCAAAACAGTTTGTATCTCCTTCTTTTGCTTCCATTCATCCCAGGTTTCATAAAGGAAAATCTTTTTGAAAGAAAAGAGCTGCCCTACAAGAGAACACATAGTAACATCCAGTGCTGAATTGATGCTTCTGTTGCCTCCCAGGATAGTCAAAAGCACCCAGTCTATGGTTCTTTCTGGATGGCAGGAGTCACCTGCCCGCCCGGTCCAGAGATTAAACCGCAGGTTGGAACAGGAGTTAGGAAGGGCATAGTCTGGAAGCCTCAAGTTCTGCAATAGCTGTATAGACAGTGTCTACTTATTCTTTGTGTTAGTGTGGATGTTTCCTGGCGAAATGAGAACTAAGTGGAAATTTATGTATCTATAGATCTAGGTATAGATATATTTATCCTTGATAAGGATTCAGTGGTTAGAGAACAGCTGTAATTCATTTCCAAGCACAGATGGAAGTTATTTGATTTTTTTTAAATAAATTCAGGAGTTGGAATGTCCTTGGTTAAGAAACTGTGAGAAAGGCCCGGAGGACAGGAGGACAAGCTTTGGAATAAGGCACCTGCATATAGTTCTAATTCCCTACTGTAATTGTGCTACTAGCAAAAGAATTCTTCACCTCACTATGGCTTAGATTCTTGAACTGGATAGAAAATGAGCTTGATAAACAAAACAAATTATGCAAACTCATTTCCTTTATTCCTCCAATCACCAGATATTTGTTGAATTCTCATTATGAGAACTCTTAGAATAGGGAGACCATAGTGTGTGCTCTGTCTAGGCTAGAAATTAGCTGGGTGTTGTATTCAATTCTAGGCATGACAGTTTAAGAAGGACTTAGATATAAACTGAAAAGTGTCCAGGGAATAGCACCTGAACAATGAAGGGACTTTAGTCCCCATCACATGACAGCCAATTAAAGGAACTGAGTATTTAGTTTGGAGGGGAAAAATGGGGAGGAGGGAGATGACATCTTCCAGTTTTGGAGGAGGGATTAAATTTGTTCTTTGTGGCCCCAGAGGACAGGAACAAGAACAATGGGTACAAGTTGCAAAAATAGACAAATAAGATAGATAATTAGCAATCGGAGCTGTCCAAAAGTGGAATGTGCTGCTTCTGTAGGTGGTTGACTGTCTCTTCTTGGGGGATTCCCCCTTCACAATCACTTCCTGGGTATGTTATAGTGAGGTTTCATTTCAGGTATAAGTTATTTGACAAACTTGACAAACATTGTGAGATTCTCTGATTCTTTATAGGTATAAGACACTGTTGTAGGTATTATGGATGCACAGAAAAAATATAAGAAACTGCCCTTAGAAAATTTCAACTAATAAGCATTTATTCAATACTTACTATATGTAAAGCACTGTACTAAGCAAAAAGGACATAAAGATAAAAGACTCTCTGCTGTTGATGAGTTCACAATCTAATGAAGAAAACATGAAAACAAATAAGTATAAACAAGCTAACTACAAGATCTAATTAGAGAATTAGGGCAAGTATACATGACCAGTAAGTTCTCCTTTTAGGAGAGAGCAAACATCCATGTTAGTTAAATATGGGTCAAAACCTGGCTAGTTGAGTGAGGAGAAGATGGGACTTAGCTGAGTGTTGGAGGTAGATATTCTCTTAAACCCAATTTCATTTCTTTTCTGAGAGATTCCAGACCACAGGTTTGGTTGTGAGTCTGGGGTACTGTATAGATGTCCCTAGAAGTAAGTTGCACTTATAAGAAAAGGAAAGGAGAATTGTCAAGACTGCTTGTGGGACACTGTGACTTTCTTGTGTGAATTCTTTCCAAGGGATTTAATAAAGGTTGTGCTGTTCCTGAAATGCACATTGTGATCTGGATCTTTGACCAGGAACTAAGTGCCCTGTTATAGATATTTGTGAATACCTTGACATAAGCTATTTTGATAGAAAGTAAGACTGGTGACTATGCACAGCCCTCCCTCATTTAAATCCAATTCACTTGCATGTCATGGCAAAACTTCCCTTATGTCATCATCCTCTTCTAGAACATGGGACAAATCACAAGAAGATCCTTGCAGGAAACCAGCAAAACAAGCCATATGATTTTTTTTAACTTAAGGTTTGAATTCATTCTGGATTAAACCCAGAATTTCCAGCGTTGGGTCCCTGACTACAAATGACTGGACAGTACTTCCCTTTGCATCATTAATAAATGTCTTTCCAGGATTCTCTCTATTCATCATTTCTTAAAGCACAATAATGTCATTTCATTCATATATTGCAATTTATTTTGCCTTAAGAATATAGATTTTATAGTCAGAGCTGCAAGGGACTTTAGAGTTTTTCTAGTCTAACACTTTATTTTTGTGGGTAAGGCCCAGAGTGTTAAATGAATTGCCCAACCTCATCGAGGTAGCAGAACTGGAGCATGACCCAAGTCTTCCAACTCCAAATCCAGTGTGTGTTTGGTTTGTTTTTTTCTGTGTACATTCAGATTGAGAGATCTTTGCAGAGTAGAGTAATCAAGGAAGACTGGGAAAGAGATGGGAATGAAGTTGGACTTTGATAGAAAAGAAGGAATAACAAGCAAAGGGATAAATATGGGAATAATAAGCATAGCATCTTCAGAACTGATAAAGAGCCTAACCAAGCAGTTTGTGTATGTATATAATAACAATGACAATAATAACTAGCATTTAGTAGTATTTTAAAGTTTGCAAAGTACTGTATATATGCCATCTCATTTGATCCTCATAACAATCCTGAGAAGTAGGTTCTTTTTACAAAAGGGGAAACTAAGGCTGAGAAAAGTTAAATGACTGGCTCAGGGTCTCATAGTCACTGGCAAGATTTGAACTATTTTGAAGATCAATAGGCAGTGAAACTGGACTGCTTCATTGCCTTAAAAATTAGAGGTCTGAATTCTGTGATCTCTAAGGTTCTTTCTAGTTCTCAATCTGGATGTCAGGCAGAGAAGTAGGATTGGATGCTTCAGAGGTTAGAGATATGTGTTAGTGCCAAAAAGCTGTGGTTGCTGTTTTAGCTTCTTCCCTGCACATCCCTGCCAAGCAGGCTTTTGGCTGAGAAGTGCTTTCCTCCGGCCTTTCTTGCCTTACGCAGCCCCTCTTTGTTAGGCTGATTGAGTCTTTCCATGTTGGGGTGATGAGGGCACTTCCTTAAAAAGAGCTATTTTGAGGATTTATAAGAAGAGTGAGCTTGGCAAATTGAGGAGGAAAATCATGTTCAAGTCCAGAAAGCACTTAGAATGGCTGAGAGAAGAAAAGAGGAATGGACAAATGGACGAAGAAGGACGAAGGGCTGAGGTGGAAGAACTGGGCTCACTGACCTAAGCAGGCTAGTTGCCAACCTAGAGTCAGGCCGTGACCCATCATCTTGCTCTGAATCTTCATCCCTGTTCCCTGCCCAGCGTGTTTTATGGGGCATGATTGTCTATGAGGCCGTTATCTCTCTAGGACAGGATTTCATTTCTGGCCTGGATCCTGGCCTGATCCCTGCAAAGCTGCATGCTTGTTTACAGTTCAATGTAATTGGCAAATTATAATCATCAGGATTCTATAAACATCCTCTTAGAGTATTATAATAGTAGTTTGCTTTCTGCTTAGCCTGCAACTTTCTCTGAACTAGTTTAAAGGACTTTAGAAACAATATAATTCAATAATCACTACTACCTCTTGGTAATCTAAGTGGTATATTATTTTAATTTGGAAGGTAGGAAGTTAAGGGATTGAAAACTTAAGAGACCTCGCTCTCATTATGCAGAGAGCTTTCTTCACTCCTTGTCCAAGGCTCTAAAATTGGGATTTTAGAAAATGGGGTCTCATCGTGTAGAGACCGTAATCTCTCCTTGCCTCACTTCTGTCTCTCAGTCTCTCTCTGTCTCTGTCTCTTTCTGTAGGTGTGTCTCTCTCTCTTTCTCCTGTCATTTTCTCCATCTATGAACTGCAAGTTATAAGGTTGGCTTTCTCCTCATCAAGCTTGTAGTGATGAGGCAGATAAGATGCCGCAGGACTTAGCTATATCGTCCCACCCTGTTATTTACTGCCTGTGTGGTCTTAAGCAAGTCACTTACAATATTATATAAAATAAAGGAATTTGAAGTTCCTTCAATTTTAAATCTATAAAGCTATGAAACTAAGGGCATAAGACAACTTAATAGGCAATCACTTGCCATGTAGATATAAGACACCGAAATTTCATTTAAGTGACTTTTATTGTAACACTGACAATTAGAAATTCATTTCTCCTGTCTCCTTGACCTCTTTTTGCTGTTTATATATATTTTTCCTGTGGAAGGAAATAAAGGTTGGTGTTTATTTCATGTGTTATTTATTATGTCTTAAATGGTGGTACTTTAAGGCAATAATACTTTTATTCAAATGATTGTGTCTGGGTCCAAAACATTTTGGCAATTTTGATTTATATCAGAAAAGAGTCTTGTTATTTAAAGTCACCCTTAAATTTTTTTTGAGACTAATCCACCTGTGTTATCCGGGTTAGAAGTACAGCCATCCATGGGCCTAGAACCACCATGGATCAGCACAGGAACGGCAATCTTCTCCATTTGTAACCCAGACCAGTTGGCGCTTCCTTAGACATCCTAATCTGGGGTTAGGGAAGCACAGTCACCATATTGGTATTGTTCTTATGGATACCTGATGGGTATCCATAACAGAATTCCTGAGCATCAGATAACCACTAACTTCAGCTTCCCATAATAGACCACAAGCATGTGGTACCTTCCACACTTATATCTCCTTTGTTTATTTTATTTTATTTTTTACCACAGCTAGACTGTCCATATTGACCATCCCCCCTTCTCACCACATTTGTTGTTCAGTCACTTTTTTTCAGTCATATCCAGTTCTTTGTGATCTTATTGTTATTTTCTTGGCAGATATTGGTGTGGTTTGCCATTTCCTTCTCCAGCTCATTTTACAGATGAGGAAACTGAGGCAAACGGGGTTAAGTGACTTTTCAAGGTCCCACAAAGAGTATTTAAGGCTGGATTTGAATGCAGGTCTTCCTGAATTCAATCCAGGTGCTCTATCCACTATACTACTTAGTTGCCCCCCCCCATACATTTTTTACCACACTTGTCACTATATAACTTTTAGATATTTCCAAAAATCTAATTCATTCTCAAAGAAAAAGTAATTGCCATCACAGAACATATTATGTCATTAATTTGTTCATCTATTGAGCAAATATATTTTGTGCCTACATTTTCAAGGCCCCCAAAGCCCTATGCTGATATCTAGATTCTCAAAGTCTACGCCACTGGAACATGAGTTCTGACAAACTCGTCAAGGTTGGAAAGGCCACCGTATTGGTTCCAGCAACAAATTATCTTTTATTCAAAGGACCACCATAGCTAAGTTCAGAAAGAGTTCATCACCAGGTGGTCCACAAAGCAGTGACTTTTTTGATTAGTTTTGAGAAATCTTGCATACAAAATATTCATTACAGAAGTTCTTATCTTGGAGTCATTGAATTTATCTTTTTTAATAGGTCTTAATAACTATATTTTAGTATAAGTGGTTTCCTTTTCAATCATATGTATTTGATTTTATTCATTTAATAACATTATTCTGAAAAGTTTTTTGCCAAAGGGGTGACCCAAAAAGGTTAAGAATTTCTGGTCTATTGAGTTATGGAGGAAATGCAATCTGTTTTGCAATCAGAAGGGAGTCAGATGGAAGATTATCTATAATAAAATAGTGATACTTAGATATAAACACAAGGGATAGGTATTTAGGGAATAAAAAAATAAATAAGATTTGTTCCCTGCTTCCCCTAAAATTTACAATTTAATAGAGGAAATGATAAATAAACAAATGATAAGCTAACAGTTATTAAGAAAAAAATAACTTCAACGTACTTCAGAATTTCAGAGAAGGGAGATCTCTCCTATAAGAGGGAATCAGAGACGGCTTCAAGTGGACATTAATTGAGCAGGGCTTTGAAATGTTGGAGGGAATAGCATGAACAAAAGCATGGAGAAAGAAAAGTAGGATGCTTCCAGAAAATGTCTAAGAAGTGGGGCAGCTAGGGGGCGCAGTGGATAGAGCACCAGCCCTGAAGTCAGGAGGACCGGAGTTCAAATCTGGTCTCAGACACTTACCGCTTCCTAGCTGTGTGACCCTGGACAAGTCATTTAACCCCAATTGCTTCAGCAGAAAGAAAAAGAAAAGAAAGAAAGAAAAAGAAAAAAAATAAGACAGTGTCTAAGAAATCTAATTTGCCTGATGTAACTTGTGAATGAATAAAGAATACTATGTAGTAAAACTGGAGAGATGAATCTTGATCGCTTTGAATGCTCTGTATTGGAGTTTGGACTTTGTTATGTAGGTAGTGGAGAGCCTTTGAGGATTTGTTTTAGTATGACAGATATGTAATCAGATTTAAAATTTGGGAATATTATGCTGACAACAATATACTAAAGATTAAAATAGATGAAACTGAAAGCAAGCAAATATAAAGGAGTCAATAGTAATTACTTAATTAAAAGTAAATGTTGACCTGGCTTTTGGTGGTGGTAACAAGAATGGAAAGGAATGAAAGAATTAAAGAGGTAATAAGGACGTCTCCAACAACTTGATGAACCAATCAATCAAACAACATTTATTAAGCGTCTACTATGCATAAGGAACTGTGCTCAGCATTGGAATTACAAATACAAATACAAATACAAATACTATCATCAAAGACAATGCAGTCACAGACAAGTAAATTCTCGGTGTATGCAAAATAAATAATAATAATTGGGGAGTAGAAGATAACAGTTTGATATATTAGAAAGACTTTTTGATGGAGGTGGCACTTGACCTGAAATGTAAAAGGATCTAATGGTTTTGTGAGGAAGAGACAAGAAGGGAGAAATAGCACAGTCATGGAAGGCATATGAAGGGAAAGGGAGAGGGAGCCATTGAAGCTTCTTGAACAGGGGAGCAATACAGTCATTCCTTCACTTCAGATTTATCACTGGCAAGCTGTGGGTAAATGCAGGAAAGGGCATATGGGGTGCAGAGTTAAGAGTTAAAGAGTTAAGAGTTTTAAGTCAAACTAAGAGCCTAATCTAGAAGAATAATGGCCATGTGATTGGAAAGAAGATGCCAGAGTTGTCAAGGGGGTAGAATTGACAAAATTGGGAATATATCACATATAGGGAGGAGTTTAAGATAACTCTTAGAGAAGTTAGGAAGAAGAGAGGAGGGGGAGAGAAAATATGAGTTTTGTTTCAGGCATGTTGAATTTGACACAACTCTAGGACATCTGGGTGGCAATATAGGACTAGAGCTCAAAAGAGAGCTGAAGGCTAGATATGTAGATTTGGGAGTCATTTGCATAGATATGATAATTGAATTCATAAGAAATTATATGGTTTATAAAAAAAGTTAATATAGAAAGGGAGAGAAGATGATTGATTTGTTTTCAAAAAAGAAAGACTTCAAAGTCAAGGGACTTGGGAGCTTGTCTTTCTGATAGTCTCTACTTATCTGATCTTAGAACAAGTCACTTCAGTTCAAGCTTCCATTTTTTCATCCGTAAATTGATGGGATCAGATAAGAATCTCTAAGGTCCTTTGTTCCTATAGCATCCTATGGCATTATAGTCTTATGGTCATGTTCTGTATATTAAATATATTTTACAGTAGACAGCTTAACCTCACTAGTCTGAGTCCCTTGTTGTTTTTTGTTGTTGTTGTTTTTTAAGTTTTTTGCATTTATAAAGTGATTGGATCAGGAGAGAGGGTTTCTTTACTTCAGCTCTAACTCCTGTCATTTGGATAGATGTGTGCACCACAAAGTTGTTGATTGTAGAGATTACCTTTTTTGTGAAAGTATAGTATTACAGGCAAATCCTGATTTGTCAACATAGCATGTAATGGCTATACCTCTTGGAAATACAACCCACTTTTTACAAAATCAAAGAGCCAGAAGACATTCCCATTTTCCACAAGAAATGGGTTAAGTTGCTTTTATTCAATAAAGTAGTAGTCACTCAGGGACTGCCATCCTTTTGCCTAGAGATATGACAACAAAGATTAAAGTAACTCCTCCTCCTTCAAAAATAACACAAATTGTACAGAAACCATAGCGCTGAGGTATCTGCTTTTGCCTCTTTATTTTTGTTTAACAATGGCATTTTCAAAAGTGATCCGTCTACCTAATACTGAATTTTAAAAGAGCAAATTTAACCACCAAAATTGAAGTTTTTTACATAACAACAGAACAAAGTTTTTTTCTTCCTTTAGAGTTCCCTTATCCTGACCTAGCTTTATTTTTGTTGTTCTTTCATATTTTCAATTATATCCAATTTTTCATAACCTCATGTGGGTTTTTCTTAGCAAAGATACTAAAGCAATTTGCCATTTCCTTCTTCAGTTTATTTTACAGAGGAGGAAACTGAGGCAAACAGGGCTAAGTGACTTGCCCACTGTTATACAACTAGTAGGTGTCTGAGGCCAGATTTGAACTCAGGTTTTCCTGACTCCATTCTCACACTCTATCCACTGCACCACCTAGTTCTGAGCTTGAAGACACATAATGACCTTGTTTGGAAGAATTCATGCCAGACTAATTATATAGTCTTTGCCTTTTTTGATCTGTATTCTTTTTAACACCCACTGCTGAATGCCCTGGGCACAGATATCTCTGTCAGAAATCTGCTTTCCCATTATCTCTTATTTTAGTGCATTTAGAGTTTGTAGGTAGATTAAATATTAATATTAATTACATGTTAATAATAGTGTATATATAATATAATAGCAAAACTGGTGTTTATGTAGCATTTTAAGGTTTGCAAATAACTTTAATAATAATATCTCATTTTATATTCACAGTGATCCTAGGAGCTATTTACTATTACTATTTTCATTTTATAGATTAGTTATCTGAGACAGAGAGAATTTAAAGTTATTTGTCCAGCTCCACACTGCTACAAATGTCTGAGGTCAGATTTGAACTCAAGTCTTATTCACTCTAGCTCCCTCTGCACAGACCCACCTTTTCTCACCTAGTTTTAACAATGAATACCAAGTGTGACTACTTGATAATTCTGAAACTGTCTGAAATTAAGAGCTGGCCCATAAATCCAACAAAAAAACCACTGGATTAGGAATATTTTGATTTGAGACAAAGTTATGAATTTTAGTATAAGGAAGCCTGAGAAGAATGGATGAGTTAAAAATCTCTTCCTAGTTTGGTTTGACCTTGTTGTTGACTGTCATTTAATGGAATGCTTTGTTTTACTTCATCATCCTTGTTATAATTAAGGTATCTTGCAGATTCATTCATCCCCACTGTACTTCCTAATATAGTAAACAATCTGATATAGGTTATAGATGCAATATTTTTTTAAAAGAGATTACACAGATCTTAACACTCAGTGTAGAGAGAGCAGTATTCAGGAGAATGAGGCACCCAATATAAGTGCTAATTCTGACAGTAAATTTGTCCTTCTCTTTTGAGATTCAGCTTTCTTTTTTGTGTGTTTCAGATTCCTTTTCTATATTCCAATCTACATCACTGGGTGTTACCTTGAGGATTCAAGAACTTAAATTGATATGAATTTTTGAGACCCCAGGGGAAAGATTTTAGATAGATAGATAGATAGATAGATAGATAGATAGATAGATAGATAGATAGATAGATATATCTATATCTATATCTATATCTATATATATATATAGTAATAAAGCAGAATATATGGAAGTTTTTACGTCAATTATTCTCATGTCAACATTTTCTATTTCTTCCCTTTGTTCTCCTTCAGCCCAAGCTTTTGGCCAAGGAACTGCTTGATCTAGTGGCATCTCACTTCAACCTGAAGGAAAAGGAATACTTTGGAATAGCATTCACAGATGAGACGTAAGTGCCATGAAGCAACATCTAAAGCCATAAATAATGATATAATGGTTCTAAGATAGCCCTCTCCTGTCAGAAATTGGGCATAAATCACTTGTAGCCAGTGGGATTGGGTCACTCCTGCTTTGCATTCCCATACACAAAGTCACAGTAAGAACTGAGCACAAGTAGTATAGTCAAAGGATCCAATTTGGATAATGACAGTTGATTATTTCAATGGACTTGTGATCTTTTTTGTGCCAATATGATTCCTACGTCAGTTACAGATTATTGCTATATTAATGATTTTTCAAAAATAAACTAGCTATTTCTGAAAAGACAGTCATAGTCAAATACATTACATTTAGAATTCAAATGGTTGTAAAAATTAGGTTTAAAAAAAAGTGTGGGTTTGTTTTTAAAGTTAAATTTGAAAAGTTTTTTTGGAAATTAGATATTTCCTTGCATGTTGAAATAATATTGAGGCCAGGAAGCAACCTTGGTGATAAATGGAAAATGAAAACAAACTGTCTGAACTCAATTATAGAATATAAGAAGTAAAAACATACATCATCCTATGAATACAGAGAACTTTGGGTTTTTAAAGGTCTTTTCACTTCTTTCTTGTGAAACTGTTTGGCAACACAAATGTTCCTTTAATAAGATTGATTTAATAAGATTATGACTATTTACATAGATAAATTGATTTGAATTTGAAAAATCTCCACATAGGCATCCAAGTAAAAGATTTGGGTTTTTTCTTAACTTAAGCGTCTTCATGCTTCGTTTCTATGTTCTAAAAAATTTAAGAGATCGAACAAAAGTTTAGAACATGAATTTACTCACAATCTTTACTTATGTGTATATTTCCCTGACATACATCTAAAACAATTGCTTCCAAATATTTTCTTCCTGTTCTTCTGAAAAATAAATGAAAGGCCTGTGATGTAGGCTATTTTCCTATTGTTATCCTTTTTAAAAGGTTAGACAGCATTTCAACTAATTATCCTCCCATTGTTCATATTTTTCAAATGAACTTTACTATTATAAAATCTTTTTTCAATAGCAATTTAACATTCTTTTTGAAAAAGTAAGGTTAAAAGAATTAAAGTGACAATTTTGACCTCCCAAAAGAAAAAAAAATGTGGTACATGTTGAATTTATCCACTGGTCAAAAAAAAAAGTTTTAGTTTTAAGTCAAGGAGTTTGTTTTTTTTTTAAGGAAAAAAGTATTAAAGATATCATACACTACAGGGAGAAGGGGCAAATAATGAAGTTCATGCTCTTACAGATTAAGAACAAGGATCTGAATATTGTTTACCCTTTGTGCTTGTGAAGACTTTGAAACTTTATGGTAACTAATTATTTAATGTGTCATAAAATGAATATATATGTGCTATCTAAATTAGAATGTTCAGGCATGAAAAAGTTAAACATTCATTAAAAGTAACATTTGTAGCTTTCATTCTTTCCCATTTCCTGGTCCAAAAAGAGAGTATCCTTAAGACATAAAAGATTTGGGGTAAATTTGCTCCAGAGTACTTGAAACAGTGTCCTTAGCTGTTTCCTTAGACTCTGTCTAAATACTTTTGTTTAACCTATTTTTACCTAAGTACTGGTTTTTGCCTATTTTTTAGAATGTTCCAATATATTCAAGAATATTTAATTAGTAATATAATTGTAACATAATATGACATGGTGGTTTATGCATGTGCAATTGTCTTCCTCACAAAAGAAGCTCTTTGAAGACAGGTATTGTTTCCCTTTCATTTTTAATTCTCCAACACTTAATACTATGCCTAACATATGATAGGTATTTGATGCTAAAGGATTAATATTCCTCAGAGATATTTATTATATTCCAATAGTATTAAAGTATATCTTATTGTATTCCTCCTTCCAAACTCTGTATTTACCTTATTTTCTTGCACTCTAATTCTGGTTCTCTTCTTTCATAGTGTCCCATTACTGGTACATAATAAGTAGTTATTAAGTGCTTTATTAATTTATCCATCCATTAAGGTAGAAGTTGATATTTCTTGTCCTTGCCAGACTTTGACTAGTATATGTTAGAATGCATGTGTCTATGTCTAGAGGTCAAGGATACTCTCTCTAATTTTTGGCGGTGATATTCTCTTTTAATTCTCTACTTATCAACCTGACTTCTCAGTTCTAGTTTATCATCCATGTCATATCCTCAGAGCCTAGTTTCCCTGAAGGTCCCTGGGTCCCGTTCTCTTTCAACTCTTTACTATGTAGCTTAATGATTCATCAGTTCCACTGATCATTAATAATGATAACAACAATTGCAGAAATAAATAACTGAATAAATATAGTAATAGTACTAAAGTTGTATATAAGGCTTTAAAGTTTGCAAAATACTCTACACATATTACCCTATTAGTCTAAGTATTCTCCCTCCACTCCAATGTTTCTCTCCACTCCAATCCATCCTCCACATTGCCACCAAAGTGATTTTTTGGTAATGCAGATCCAGCAGTGTCACCTTTCTGTTCAAAGAGCTCTAGTGATTTCCTGTTTCATCAAGGATAAAAGATAAAATCCTCTTTTTTAGAATCCAAAGCTCATTATAACCTGACCCCTTCCAACCTTTCCACTTCTCTATGTCTTATTCTTCTCTGTTAATTCTAAGATATAGCTACTGTGTCAATATTACTCAAATATGATATTCAAGTTCTGGGTTCTGTTCTTTTGCTCTAGCTGCCACCCATGTATCCTCCAGTGCATTGTACATAATAGCCTTTTAATAAATATCTACTGTTTGGTGCATTATTATTATTTATTAATATATTATTTGATTGATCAAACGCTCTTCTTCCATACTTACACTTTTTACCATCCTTGTTTTCCTTCAAGACTTAACTAAAATCCCAGATTTGAAGTCTTTCCCATGCTCTCCAGCTTCTAAACTCTTTTCCTTTTAGATTACTTTGATATCCTCTTTATGTATTGTACTTAGATATTTATATGTTTTTGCCACTATTAGAATGTATTTTCCCTGGGAGCCTTTCATTGTGTTGTTAGTGCTTAGAACAGTACCTCACACATAGTAAGCACTTAATCAATGCTTGTTGAATGAATGAATGAATGGCTTTCAGTAAATGTGTAGCTGTACCTGGGAAGGCCCTGTGGAAGTCAGGGACAGAGAGATCACAAGCCATCCAAATGGTATTATCCAGGGAAAGTGCCTCCTCCTAAGGAGGTTTCCCCAGACAGTAGCAATGACAAGCAGCCAGGAGGACAAAGCAGATGATAAAGAAGGTGCTGTTCAAAAATAGTTGCTGAATAAGAACAAGCAGGTGCACCCAACTCACCTCTGGGAACCAGAGAGTTTCAGGCACTTTAAGAGAAACAGGAGGCCACGGGAGAATGAAAGGAGATCTGTGGGTCGACAGGGAGAGCTGGTGGCAAAGAGAAAGATCAGCTAGGGACAAAAACAAGTTTGGGCTACTCCAGAGGGCAATCAATCAGGCGTTTGCCCTCGGGGTAGTCTTTTGAGCAAACTGAACTCTTATTTTTTTCTACTATCTAATGGAAAGGTTTTGCTTTAGGGGCCTGGCTTTTGTTAGATTTTACCCAGTCTTCTTTGTGGATATTACTAACCACCCTTCCATTGCTATTCTTAATCCTCTCTGACTTTTTTTTAACTGCTGAAGTAAAATCCTTGACCATATCCTATTTTTATAGGGAATTGAAATGTGTGCATTTAAATGAAATAAATCAAATGTGTGTTTATATACATGCTCAGACAGCTATCTGTATGATTGTGTAAGTACTTGTGTAAGTAAGTAAAAATTCCGATTTATTACAACATATGTTTTGTCACCAAAATTTTTCTTTCTCTTCATATTCTTTACATCAAGGGTTCTTAACCTGAGGTCTATGGAACCCCAATATATTAGGGTCTTTGAATAGATTTCAGCAGATCTGTAAACTTGGATAGAAATGACATTACTTTTTCATTTTCACTGACCTATAATTGAAATGTAATATTTTCTTATGAATTTAAAAATATATTCTGGGGGGCAGCTAGGTGGAACAATGAATAGAGCACCAATCCTGAAGTCAGGACGACCTGAGTTCAATTCTAATCTCAGACTCTTAACACTTCCTAGCTGTGTGACCCTGGGCAAGTTACATAAACCCAGTTGCTTCAGATATATATATATTTATATATATATATATAAATATATATATATATACACATATATATACACATACACACATACATACACATACATGCATATACATGTATATACATATACATACACATATATGCATATGTATATATATATTCATACATATGTATATATATATATATATATATATAGAACAGAGTTTCATAGGTTTCATCAAATTGTCACAAGAGTTGATGATTAAAAAATTATTTAAGAACCCCTACTTTCCATCATATCTTGTCATAATATATTAGATCCACATACTTCTTTAAACATGTTTTAGATTTTCTTTCAGTGTTAATGAAGATAGATTAGCTGGGTGGAGAAAGTGTTCTGTGTATCTGTGAATCCTGAGGTGTGAGAGACTCTACCACTGGTGGTAAAGACAGCAGTCTATGTATTTGCCTTCTCATAATGTGCAATTCTTGTCCACATTTTAATATCCATCCTCTGTGGGAAAATGGAATAAATCTACCCTTAATCCACAACAGTAATATTCTGGAGGCCTGCATTTTTGCCTTCAGAGGTACCAATTTAATATTTTGTTTGCCCATATAGCAGCATCCCACTCTTACCACATGATTGGTTCACCTCTTTTCCCAATCATACAGTTTCTTAGTGATATCCATCTTACCACTTATTGCATGTAGGTTGATAGTAGTAGTAAATAGCTAACTTTTCTGGGGCTTTAAGATTTGCAAAATGCTTTTCATGTATATTATCCCATTCAATAACTCTGTGAAATCAGAACTGTTATTACCCCCATTTTATATGAGGAAGCTGAGAGAGATTTTAAATGATTTACCTAGTGTTACACAGCTAGCAAATGTCAGAGGTGGAATTCAAACTCAGTTCTTCCTCATTCCAAATCTAGCTCTCTATCTACTATACCAACTTATTCCCAAAGTCTTTGTTACTGTCTAGTGGTTTGACCTCAGAAATAGATATGATTCTATCTTTGTATAAATAATGTGGATTAGGATCTGTTTTTCATTGCATCCTAAGGACTACAAAAAACTTACCATGTGATTTGGAACTGAAACTTCCTACGTGTTATTTCCCCTAAGAGAAGGTGAAATACTTGAGAGAAGGTTCTTCTTGTTTTTATATTTCTATTATCTATAATTAGCACAGTGTCTTATATGTAGTAAGTGCTTTTTTCATTCATTCAGGAATTCTGTCTCCATCTGGGAAAACTTTTGTATTAAGTGACTGATATTTGTAAAGCACTTTACAAATTTAAGTTTTATAAAACATTTCAGTCTCACAACAGCCCTGTGAGGTAGGTCCTTTAGGAAAGAAGTGGATAACAGTGTCTTGAAAAAGAAGCACTTTGACTAGCTTCATTCAACTCAAGTTTAGCCAACCTGAATTAGTAACAGAATGTCTACCTATGCTCCACAATCTCCTTATAGCATTTTCCTTATATATTAATTTAATTATCCCTGAAGCAAAATCCTTCATTTCTCCCATATGGAGTGGTTACATCAGACAAGCAAGGTGATGGTGTCTACACATATGCCAGTCTACCCAACATGGTGTACCAAATGCTCTTCTGGGATTTTGTTTAATACTCATACCTATTTTGTATTTTAACAGATATTTGAATTATATTTCAGTTATGTTTCAACAGAACAAAATATTTCAAGAACCAGATATGCAATAAAAGTTAGCAAAGAAAAATAAAACAAATATGCATATTTAAGGAAAAAGACATTATAAAATGCTCTATTTTAAAAGGCAAAATCTGCAATCATCAAATAAACAATAAATTTTGGTCAGTATATATTTTAAGTCCTACTATTATTTTTAGAAGAATAAAAAATATGAACAATTCTTGTATTGCCTCACTCATAATTTATTCCTCATAAACCTCTGCTCCACCTGATAATATCCTTCACTTTAAGTTTTCTCATAAGCTTATAGCATCTTGGCCAAATATTAGTCCAGGCAAGAGGAACTTATTGGTGGGGTCTCAACCTCCAAGAATCCCACAATTTGTGCATTGAATTGCATTGTGCACAAATTGTGTAACCAATTACTTTCAACAGACCAGATTTTTTCAGCTAAATTTTGACCTATTTAAGGTTAAGAGACTGAGTCTTTTTCTTCTTTTTCCAGACCTAATATGTATATAGAGGGTAAGAGCTAAGTAAACACTATTATTGATTCTTACATGTGAAAGAGTTTTTGATATTTTAGCAGAATTCAGAATCATACTCATTTATACCTCCAAATTTAAATGTTTTACATTATGGTATCTTTTAAAAATCATGATTTAAATTTTGTCATCAATAATATTTTTCTTTATATTAGAAATACTTTTGAATTTTACATTTGGATAGCCCTACAACAGATTTTTAAAATTAATATTTTGAGGATTGAAGGAAGGAATATATGACTTTGGTGAGTTGTTTTGCAAAATTTTAAAGCAAAGAACTATAAAGGCAATTTTTGAATTGAGAAAGAAACAATAAAAATGCTGCTCCAGGAAAGTAATTTATTTAGAAATAGGTTTGGGATTTCCATTCATTAGAAATACTGTATTAGGAGACTTTGAGGAGAAAATCAATAGCAACAATCTCTGTGCCTGTGCTTTAATAGCTTCTTCTAGTAATATGGCATTCAACATTCATTACTACCCCAGAGACAACTCACATTAGAATGTCAGACATTATAGAAAATAACAGGGCCTCAAATTTAATGATTAGAGAAGTGCTTTTCCACAACTCTTTTATTTTCTAAAGTAAATGAAGGGAAAAAAAGTTTGGCATAAGAACTTTTCCTTCAATATCCTCTCACTCTTTAACCACTTACTGTCAGGAAAGACAGAGTACTAAAGTAAGGATTCTTATCTACCTTATAGGTTTGTTGGAAAGGGAGTGCTTTCAAATCTTCAAGTCCTATAACACTGGGAGCTCTTTCTACCGTTCTTTCTCTTGAGATGTAGCTGATGGTATAGTATGGAGTGCTGATCCTTAGATGTATTACTCTAGGCAAGTCATTTAATCTGTTTCCTCACTTGTAAACTAGAGATGAAAGTAGCATCTACCTTGCAGGACTCTTTGTTTTCCTTCTCCTTCCTCCTCCTTTTCTCACTCTCTCTCCTCCTCCCCTCTCCTTTTCCTCTAATTTTCTTCCTGCTTCATTTTTCCTTGTCCCTCATTCCTTCTTCCTTGTTTCCTCTTCCCTCTTCTTTGTTTCTTCCTCCCTGTTCTCCCTTCCTTTTTCCCTGTTCCTGTCCCTTCTTCTCTGTTCCTTCTTCCCTATTCCTTGTTCCTTCTTCCTTGTTTCCTCTTCCTTCTTTCTTCCTTGTTCCTTCTTTCTTGTTATCTCTTCCTTATTCCTTGTTCCCTTTTCCTTCTTCCTTATTACTTTTTCCTTGTCCCTTCTTCCTTATCCAGTTTTCTTTCCTCCTTGTCCCTTATTCCCTCTTTCCTTTTTCTTTCTTCCTTGTTTCCTGTTCCTTCTTCCTTCTCATCATTATTATTTTTAGGTAAAAGGCAAAAAGAATGAGATCATATTTAAGAACTTATTGTGAATAATTAGTGCCTATTTTTACATAATGATTGTATTTGTGTTACCTTAATTGATGATTACAACTCAGTGAATTAGATAGAGTAATTATTATCATTCCCATTTTATAGATGAGGATAGATGAGTCTCAGCATTGGTAAATAAACCATCTTGGTGTAGTGGAAATTGCATTGCCTATAGTTAGTGAGTCAACACAACATTTATTTACTAAGCATCTACCATGTGCCAGGCATTGTGCTAAGCACTGAATCTACAAAAAATTGCAAAAAAAAAAAAACAAACATTCTAGCCTTCTCTACTGGAGTTCATAGCCTAATAGAAAAGACAACATGCAAACAAATGTGTGCAAACAAACTATAAACAGGATAAATGGCAGGTAACACCAGAGGGCAGGGACTAAGATTAAAAAAGGTTGAGAAACACTTCTTGTCAATCAGAATACCCAGTTTCATATCCCACTGCTGATCCCAACTACCTGTCTATACTTGTACAAGACAATGGTCTCTGTGAGTCCAAGTTTCTCTCACTTATAAGATGAATGAACTTTCAGATCTTACTCAGTTCTAGAGTTGGAATATTATGATCGGTTACTAAGGCCTGGAACTCTTCCATTAATTCAATTCTCTCAGAATTTCTCTGAACATTATCTGGGTCACGTCCATGGATATTAATAATTATATTGGTATTTTTGTGTTTTAGGGAGGTGATTTTTTTTTAATTTAGTGGTCCCTTAAAGGCAATGACTAAGCTATCAAGGTAGAAATTCATTGAGACATAGGAAAATGTGATTCTAATCTACATCCATAAAATACATGCAATCTCATATTACACACACATATATATATATGTCTCATATATATGTCTTTATGCCCAAGTCTTTCATTAAATAAGCTGGGGTTATTTGGCTCTATTTTTGTCTATCTGTTGTATATCCAGAACACCCTTAGGAGAGTTTTTACTTCAGCCATCAATGGTTTCTTTTATTAGAAAACCAGTCTCGCTATAAATATATAATCCCATTAATGCTATTGGTGAGATGTATATTGTCTCATCATTAGCATTAGACAAGGTACAGAACCAGGGACAGCACAGGTCGATAAATCTTCCTGCTTCAGTTACTCTAAACTCTAACCTATCCTAAGTTAGAGAAGAATTTAGCTCTGTATTGGTAGAGAGAGTTGACTTACTAACAACACTATAGACCTTTTGAAGAATTGAATTTACTACTAACAAACAAGTGTTCACAATGGTTTCATCTTATTATCCTCTTTTTCTGAAAAAGCCATTTCATAAGAAATAAACTATTTCCCTGCAAAAGTAAAATATCATTAAAAAATGGAATGTTCTTTATTTTTTCCTTTAATAGAAGTGACTATAAGTAAGTTTACACTTACCAGACATCTCCTCCTATTACAGTAACAAGTGTTCACTAAATTGCTTTTCATTTCTAACATTAACAATTGCTGCGGAATTCATAGGGTTCTAAACTCAGTCCTAACTCCATTCTACACTTAAGAACTCCTCTGTATTGGACCCAGGGCAGAGTCTGACAGAGCCAGCCCTGGAGGTCTCTGGCCTGAAAAGATAGGAGTCCATGGCTTCCTTTTTCTATACTCTTCATCTCATTATACCCCATCCCAGTGACTTGTGGCCAAATTAGGTTTTGACTAACATTAAAGGAAGAAACAATGGCTTCTCGGCCTTTTGGCCAAGATCAAGTGTAGGAAGGAACACTTAGATATAGAATTAGTATTTATTTCCCAATCACAAATGTTTAAAGATTATATTGATGAGATGACTTAAAACAGGATCTGGAAACTTGATTTAGAACTAACGTTCCATTCTCCTGGAAAATAGATATTTAACTAAACACAAAGCAGGAATTTTACAAGCTATGTATTTTATATTCCATCTTAAGTATTTACTGTCTCCCTCAAAGTCATATGTCTTCTAGAACATCAGTCCAGAAACCTGACCAGACTCCTTTTGGTGAAGTTGTTTCTGAAATGCACAAGCTCCCTTTTCCACCAGTAATGTGCTCTTTATGGATCTCGTGATACCCATCAGATCTTGAGACTCACAGAAAGACTTTTTTTTTAACCACATGAAGCAAAATTTCTATGGATTATATGTAAAAGTATGTAGAAATTTAAAAGTGTGTTAAATAAACACAAATAATTTTTGTTCTCTACAAGCAAATCCATATTATAAATATGATCTTTGATCTGCTTTATAACCAAACAAAATCAGCATTATTTTATCTCAGTTTAAAAACTATTTATTAGTCAAAGTAATAACAAAAAATATTTCCTAATTGTCTGCTTTATTCTCACACGTGAATTATTTTTCAAGTCTTGTTAGGAAAGGATCTGGTGTGAATTCTCACCAATCAGTAGATATGATGAAGACAAAGTTACCAGGCATTTCTTGGTGGAGAAAACTACTATTTTCTTACTCCAAAACTGCAGTTATCCTGAAGAAAAGAAGCCTGAATTGTTCTCCAAAAATGTATTGGATAATAGAAGTCTTGTCAGCTGTTCCCTTCCTCCACTATGGACAGAATAAAAGAAAACTAGTTTAGACATCAATAAGAGAGCTAGAAGTTATGTATAGGTCAGAGTCTTTTTACTTAAGGAAGAAGAAATCACTGGAAATGAAGTTCCTTCAGAATTGTTATGGGCCACTAAGGGATAGATCTGAGGGTAGATAGGAACAGAAATATAACATTATTAAGAGTCCTATTCCAATCATATTAGTGCTTCTAGAAGCAATATATTTCCTTTTAAATACATAGGCAACCATGCTGAAAAAATGTAGAAACTACAAAAATTCCTTGAAAGTCACTCTGAGTAAATTATTTAACTTGTCATTCTCTTCCTTTTTTGTATTGTTTAGCTTCTGATAATATTGTCTTGACTACTAGAAAGAATGACTTTTCCGGTGGTAAGAAATCAAAGTGAAGACCCGGGTATCTTGTCTTTCCTACTTTTGGATGCTGTTTCAATTCTACTCCACTATAGAGTTAAGCTGCCTGAAGCTCCTGAGATAGGAAAGTTATACTCTAGTATTGTAATGGAAGCACTCTATTAATTCCCAAGGAAAACAGCACATCTGGGTTTATAATACTTTTCAAATTCAAAGTTGTTGCTCCTGGTCCCTCTTCTCAGTTTGGGGCATATAAAAAACAATTTATTTAAATGTTTTACGTGACTCCTAGTGTTAAGAATACTTAAATTTTCCTCTTCTCCCAGAATCATAGTACTTTTCATAGTCAAAATTACTCTTCTTCTTGCTCTCCAAATACCATTCTTATTAGATTTAAGAGATGTGGCCTCTGGTGTTATTTCCCTTTATTATAATATTATTATTGACCTAAATTAGCATAGTTCTTTGAATGCCCTTTCTAAGTTTGGGTGACCAGATTTCTCTAATGCTCCCATTGTCTTGGCTTAGTTCACAATATATTTATGCTATCCTGAACCCTGATTCTTTGGCATTCCTATGACCTTCTGAGACCTCTTGAATTCTGGTAGTTCTTTCTTGATTGTCCCTTTCATCTTGTTTCCACCTGTATTCCTTAGTTGTTGTTTTTTTTTTTAAATGTGGAAATAATAAGACTATATTCCTAAATGGCAACAAAGCAAGCAAAGTTATTTCAAAGCTATCACAACCCACAATTCCTTTCTATGTTCCTGAAATTTTTAAACCTGTAACTATCACCACAAGTACAGGTTAAAAAAAGAGCTTAATTTTTACTTGAACATGTTTTTTCATTTTTAAAAACTGTATACTCAAATTGTGATCTGGCCCCATATTCTTTCTTTTCACCCACATTTCTCCTTCTTATAAACTAAACATTTTGGTACCTATGAGACACTATGACAAAACATGGGTCAGGATAAGAGGAAGAGAAATTCCAATAAGATAATTTAATTACTCATTAATAGCTCATGTCATGAGAAAGTTGCCAGTGTTAACCACTCCTAATAGATATTTCTCTATTCCAGGCCAGCTGTCTACACATTTCCTTTCTTCCTTCTCATAGAAACCCCCCCTTTCTCTGACTCATATATCCTGTAGAAGAAGGGATTCCAGGGTTCTCATTTCTTCTCTGCTTTGTTTTCTGCAAGGTAAACACACAGCTCTATTTTTTCTGAGAGAGCATGTAGCCCTTCTTTGGGTTTTCTCACAGTTTTACTATTAATAATTATAGCAAAATAAATATACAGGTATTTTAAAATAAACAAAAGTGGATTATTATAACAAAAGTGCTTTGTAAACCCAAAAGTATTGTGTAAGCATGGATCTTTCTTAGTTCCCCCAGTTTTTTATTCCTCACTTCATTCATGAAGTTAGTCCCCTCAAAGTTTTTCTAGGCTCAATGTTGGCAGAATTTGTCAAGATTACTAGACCCCTTTTAGAATGTTTCCTTATCTTGTTTTTCAAGTTGAGGTCCATATCTATAAATAAGGCACTTCCCTGTGGCCCCAAGGATTTCTCCCATGTAGTTCAGATTTTTCTACCATGACTTTCCAAACTTGATTTCCTGGCACTTTTGATGGCCCCGTTCTCTTAAAAGCCCTACCTCTCTGGAAGCAAAAGGAAAGTTCCTTTGAGGAACCTCTCGGGGCCTTCCTACTTGTGACTTTGCGGGAGATATTTTTCAGCTCAGATATATACTTGGGGCCTTTGTAAAAACAACTATAGTAAGAAAGTTTTATTAAAGACAAAATGAACAAGTTCAACAAGTTATTTTTTCCACCATGTAGTTTCAAGGAGAGGAAAAACAGAGTAGCCACTTCAGACTTTTCAAAATGCCTCGTTTCTCAGAGTCTCAGTTCTAGGTCTCTGAGTTAATCGGGATTTTAAGAAGGCTGGGGCTCAGTGTCTCATTGTTCTTTGAGGCAGGGGTTCTTTACCATTTTTATGTTCTGTCCTTTTGGCAGTCTGCTGATGCCTCTGGAACCCTTCTTAGAATAATATCTTTAAGTAAATGCAGTAAAATACATAAAGTAAAGGAAACCATTCATATCAAAATACAGTTATCAATTTTTTTTAAGTTTACAAACCCTTGTTTAGAACTCCTGAATTGCAGGCTTATTTTTTTTCCAGAAGTCTTTTGTAGATAGAAAGACTCATGATATCTTCTGTATTTGAGAAAAATTGTAGATAAGAAATAAAATACTCTCCCCATCTCTGCTCCCAAAAAGCTTATATGCTAATGAAAAGAAAGACTTACATACATTGTACTAAATACAATGTAATTAGTACAAGGAAACAGGGCTATAGGAACTTTAAGGAGGGAATGCCTACTTTTTCCCTCCCTTTCCTCTTTCTTCACTCCTTTCCCCCCTCCTTCTCTCCCTCCCTCCCTCCCTCCTTCCCTCCCTCCCTCCTTCCTTCTCTCCCTCCCTCCTTCCTTCTCCTCTCCATTCTCCTCTGTTGACTATAAGAAAGAATGACTTTTCCAGTGATAAGAAATTGAAGAGCTCGGTATCTCTTCTTCCGTACTTTTAGATGCTGTTTCAACTCTAATCCACTATAGAGTCAAACTGGCTGAGGTTCCTCACCCCTTCCTCATCCCTCCTTCTCCCCTTCTGTCTCCCCCGTCTCTCTGTCTCTCTCTCTTCACTCTTTCTATCTCTGCCTCTCTCTGTCTGTGTCTGTCTGTCTGTCTGTCTCTCTGTGTATGTATTTCTTTATCTCTCTGTGTGTCTCCCTCTCTTTTTTGTTTTCCTTTTTTGGCCCAGGCTAGAGGGAATTCCTCCTTGATCTTTAATATTGCAGATTACCCATCTAGAGGCAGCCTGGCAACCCCAACTTTCCAAGGAACTCGCCATATTAGTACCAGAGTTAAGGTGAACACTAATAGTCTGAACTTCAGAGTTCAAGTTCATTGAGCTCCCCACCCCAGGAATTGAAGGCATTGAGTACCTTGCCTGGCCAGGCCTGGGGTTTCTGCATTCAACTGAGAGCATCAAAGAAGGCTTCATGAAGAAAATGGTGAATAGTGAATAGCATTTGAAGGACAGGATGGACTTCAGCAGGCAATGAAGAAACTAACTGCAACAAGTTTATATACATATGTATATTTAAATCTGTATGTATGTATTGATTCATTTATCTAGTTATTCTCAATAAAGAAGAGTAGGAAAACTAGAAAAAGAGAAATTTGAGGGTCAGAGGCCACTTAGAAAAACATATACAGAGTGATACCCTTGTCATTTAAGTAGCACGGACTCACCTAGAAATTCTCCATGGTGTGAATTATGATCTCGGGAGGCTTCAATCTGTTCGCCAGTAGCTTGGGTTGTCAATAATGTATGTGCCTTTGAGGGGAATTTCTCAAGCATGGTTCATTGATTGAATTGAGCTTCCCCAGCTATGACAGCTAATCTTGAGAGCATGAGTAGCGCATTTTATTCTATACTGACTCAGGTGCCTACTTATTACTTAAGCTTGAGTTGGGGGAAAAAAAACAAACAAACTGTAATTCTCTCAATCCATTCAATGCTATGAAGCAATCCAAGCCTTTCTCAACTTGAGTCCACACTGGCCCATAGAAAGCAGTACAATGAGGCAAGGCATTCTAGCTGCATTTATGTGCTTGTGGATGCACTAATTTACTAAGGAAATAGCCAAGAAGCATTTTTGAGTGCCAGTTATGTGCAAGATATCATCCTAGAGTCTGAACAAAGAAAGCATGAATCCTGTCCTAATGAAACTCATTATTTAACTTGTGAGCTAGGTCGTTGTCCTACCCAAATCTTTGTAATTCCATTTGGGGTTTTCTTGGCAAAGATACTGGAATGGTCTGCCATTTCCCTCTTCAGCTCATTTTACAGATGAGGAAACTGAGGCAAATGGGATTAAATGGCCTGCCCAGAGTCACACAGCTAGAAAATATCTTAGACCAGTCTTCCTGACTCCAGAACCCGCACTCTATCCACTGCGTCACCTAGCTGTAAGCATAAAATAAAAATACTAGATTAAATACATAGAATAAAAATGCAAAACCGACCGTGATAAATGTGTCAGCATGCTGTCATAGAAAGATTACTGATTTTAGTGTTAACAGAGCTCCATATTTGAATTCAGGCTCCCATACTTATTACTCTGTTTTCCTGAGCAAGTCATTTAACTTCTCTAAGCCTAAATGCCTTCATCTGTAAAATGGGAAGAATAAAACTTGTTCTAATGTATCTTAAAAGGAAAAATGTTTTGTAAACCTAAGTACAATAAACAAATGTGAATTATCATTAAAAATACCAAATTACAAATACCTACAGTGAGACCTAAATTACTTGAAAGATAATGGAGAAAAATAGTAATTGTAGACTTGAATATCCAGGGAATGCTTCAAAGAGAAATTTGGGAGGGTTCTTTTGATAAGCTAAGCAAATGGAACAAGCTTTTTTAGAACACAAAAAGATGGTAATTGTCCTTGTGTGAGAGGCTAAAGAGTAGTCTCTTCTCCCTGATCAGAAAATTCAGATGCTTTCTGCATTTCTTTAGTCGCACTGCCTAGTGCTGTGACCTTACAAGAGTTTACCTAGCCTTCTTATTTCTTCTCCTTTTCCTTATAAGGTACAGACCAGAGCAAAGAGAAACAAAATAACCAATGATTTTAAAACTGGTACATGTGTATGCGCATATGGGTATGATTTCTTTGTGTGTATGAAGGGGCCTTACAACTTGGACAAAATGCTTCAAAATTCTTTGGGTACAAAACACAGTATAAATAAAGGTCTTTTGCAGCATAATATCCTCTATGGATTTATTCTAACAGTGGAATTTCTTGTAAAATGTACTTTTATATGAAAGTTCACAAAGTAGTGCTTGAAACCATTAGCATGTTTTTGATTAATTTTATTTCTCTTCACTAAACAACTCCTGAGTAGTTTTACTAGTAATTGTTTTTTTCTTGTTCTCTTTCCATACTTCTTCCTTAAGTACTTTGTTTTTATTCTTTGGATTTAGAACTAAAAAGAACCTTAAAAATTATAAAGTCCAATCCCCTCATTTTACAGGTGGGGAAACTGAGGTACGAAGATGTAAGATAACTCTTCCAAGATTGTACAAAACAAGGATTCTATACATAGATTTTTCTTTAAATCAATAAATATCTCTACCAGTCCATTACATGCTTATATCATAACAATGATCTATATATCTCAGACAGCAATAACCTGAGGCCGTACACTGAAGTGAGTTGTGTTTGCTGAGTAGTAGCTTTACTAATTAAAATAAGAGAGAATAGAAGAGTTGCCCTAGACACAAGGCCCACTAAGGGGTTGCCTTAGCTTCCCTGAAAATTAGACCACTGGGAAAGCCCTACTACAAAGAACCATGGTACTCTCTATACAATATTATATGTGTATTGCATGCATTTCTTAATTTCTAAACCTTTTCTGTGTCTTATATTGGCCTTCATGTGTTGGCTGCAGCTTCCACAAAATTCCCCCCCCAAAAAAATTTCTTTTTGATTTCTACCCATCACATATCTAAACTGTGAGGGGAGAGTTGAAATGTGGAAGGGACAACTTTACTAACTCAAAGTACTGAGTTTCTGGTCTTCCTGGTAGGCTTCCCATTTTCAAAGACCTCTCTAACTACTTGCTTCCCTTTTCATGTTATTTGTGTTAGGTTTTCATTTGTACTATCCATGAGAATCCTGGTTCTAGTAGAGTTTCCTTCTTTCCTTTGCCCTCTCTGCCAAAAAGTTCTTTAAATTTAGAATATCTTTCCAGCAGCTAACTTTTTAATATACTACTTTTTTTATTAAAGCTTCTTATTTTCAAAACATATGCATAGATAATTTTCAACATTCACCCTTGTAAAACCTTGTGTTCCAAATTTTTCCTCTCCATTTCCCCCTATCCCTTTCCCTAGAAAGCAAATAATCCAAAATATGTTAAACATGTGCAGTTCTTATCAACATACTTCCACAATTATCATGCTGCACAAGAAAAACCAGATCAAAAAAGGAAAAAAATGAGAAAGAAAACAAAATGCAAGCAAACAAAAAAAAAGTGAAAATACTATGTTGTGATCCATACTGAGCCCCACAATACTTTCTCTACTCAAAAGGCTCTTTTCATCACAAGATCATTAGAACTGGCCTGAATCACCTCGCTATTGAAAAAAAAGCCATTTCTGTTAGAATTGATCATCATGTAATCTTGCTATTAGCAGCTAACCTGTGAAGGAGAAAGTTAAAACTTCCAGAAGAAAATAAGTCTTTAAAGTATGCATATATATGTAGATATACACGTTTATACACATGTATTTCCACATATGCATATGTGATATAGATGGATAATTATTTCAATATAATTGAATATTTTCAACATAATTTTTCAATATCACTCTTTATTCCTTATGTATTTTTCTTTATTAATTAAAAAAATCTGAAAAAAGAGTTCAAGAAATTATCAAAGGGCTCTATGGCATTAAAAAGGTAAAGAACTCATCAGAATTATGGTCCCATACTCATTCTCAATCAGTCAGAAAGCCTCCAAATCAGTGCAGGTGATGGACAAGTTAAAGCGTATTCTTGGTGGAATCTCTGGCTAAGAGAGAAAAAAGGACAACTCATATCAGATACTGTTTTGTTTTTCTTGTCATCTAGCTCATGTCCAGAACTCACAAAAGACTCTTCTTTTTCTGTAGAGAAGTGGTAAGGTGTTTTTTTTAAAACCACATTGGATAATGAACTAAGATGGAATAGGTGTAGAGAATTATTTTCTTCAGTATTGTATGGATCTCTATAGTGGTACAGATAGTTTACAATGGGAGATTGCAACCCATCTATGCCTTCTCATACTGCGTTATTTGTGTCCATTTTATTTAAATCCTTCACACAAAAAGGTGCCCCAGACTAGGAATAGGGATTTAGGTTACCAATAATCCCTGCTTCTAGGGAAAATTGAGGCTGATAGATCCCTTGAGTTCTAGAATGATAATTGAGTATCCATATTAAGTCTAGTACTAACAAAGTAAGCCCCTGGCAGTAGAGGGCCATCAGAGTGCCTAAGAAGGGATAAAAGTCAGAGAAAAAGAGCAGATTAAAAAATGATAGATTGGTCCTTTAGAAAGAGCAAGTCATAATAGTCTCCTTTGGTACTTGGTAAGTTTAAAGACCTAGAAAAGACTAGTTCATTGGGAGGTTTTTTTATTTTTTATTGTGTTTTGACTTGAGAATGATCTCCCAATCTCATCAAGTTCTCAAGGAATGTCAACAATCAGAAGTGTCTCTTGATGTGATCTTTTTCACAGCTAAAATTCTGTTTTTAAAATGCCCATTATTATCAGTTTCTCTGTTAATAAGTAGTATAGGCAGTAATTCTGATATCAGATTAGGAGGCTTGATAACTATGAAGAGAAGTGAGCAATTGCTTTTTTGGGAAATCTGTTTCTCTAGTTTGTTAAATAAGTAATATTTGAATAATATAAAATGTTTTGGAAACCTTAATATAGTATGTAACTGCTCATTATTTAAAAAAAAAACTTACTGGGTAACTCAGAGATAATTGATTTATTAAAGAAAAGGAAGTTGCAGTTCTAAAGTTAATAAAAAAATAGCCAAAGACACTTTAGGATTATGTTAGAATATGGAAAAATATGATAAATCAAATAGCATGCTGAGGGGTAAGATATGTTCGACAGTGGTCAATTTTAAAACCAAGTTGCACAAAATATATACAAATTGGATATAGAGTAATTTTAATGAGGAAAAACTAACAACATTGAGAATCAAGAAAGCCTCGTGTAAAAAGTAGTACTTAAGAGTTTTTCCCCTTTTCTTTCATTTAAATTTTCTTTTGATTGTAAATTCAACAATGATGAACAAATGTGAACATTTCATTAATCAAAAAAAGAACAAAATGGGATTGTATATAAACTGAATTTCTGAATGTTATATTTACCATAGAAGTCATAAAACTACCCTGCTTATGTCCCCTTATAACCTTTTTGTTCTCTTCTGTGCACTTTTGGATGTTTCACTTGATGTTTTTTTTTTTTTAATGCATCTCTATTACTACCCACTACCTATCTACCCCTCCGTAAAACCTCTTCCTTAAGAAATAAGAATAATTAAACAAAAACAATTTGACTGTTGACTATATCTAAAAATGTCTGTCTTATTCTATACATCTAATCATTCACCTTTCAAGGGACAGGTGGCAGGCTTATTATTGATCTTCTCAAGTCATGATTGGTCATTACATTGCTCAAAGTCTTGTACTCCTTACAAATTTTTTAAAAATTTATTAATAGCTTTTATTTTCAAAATAAAAGCAAAGATAGTCTTCAACATTCACCCCTGCAAAACCTTGTGTGCCAAATTTTTCTCCCTTCCTTCCCTCCACCCCCATGCACAGACAGCAAGTAATCCAATATAAGTTAAATATGTGCAATTCTTCTAAATATATTTCCACATTTTTATGCTGCACAAGAAAAATCAAATCAAAAAGGAAAAAATGAGAAAGAAAGAAAAAGCAAGCAAACAATAACAAAAAAAGGTGAAAATACTATGTTGTGAACCACATTCAGTCCCCACAGTTGAGAATCTCTCTGGGTGCAGATGGCTCTCTCCATCACAAGCCTGTTGAAATCACCTCATTGTTAAAAAGAGCCAAGTCCATCACAGTTGATCTTCACATAATCTTCTTGTTGCTATGTGCAATATTTTCTTGGTTCTACTCATTTCACTCTGCATCAGTTCATGTAAATTTCTTCAGGCCTCTCTGAAGCCATCCTGCTTAACATTTCTTATAGAACTATAATATTCCATAATACTTATATCCCATAACTTATTCAACTATTCCCCAACTAATGGGCATCCATTTAGTTTCTAGTTTATTGCCACTATAAAAAGGGTTGCCACAAATATTTTTGCACATGTGGGTCCTTTTTACTTTTTAATGAGGTCTTTGAGATACAAGACGTGCTGGATCAGTTTGATAATTGTTTGGGCATAGTTCCAAATTGCTCTCCAGAATGGTCAGATTAGTTCACAACTCCATTAGCAATGAATTAGTGTCCCAGTTTTTCCACATTTCCTCCAACAACAAATTGTTTTTCTTTGTATTATTGTGATCATCATGTAAATTTTTCTCCTGGTTCCATTTATTTCAATCTGCATCAGTTTATTCAAATCTTTCTAGGTTTCTCTGAATTTTTCATATTTGTAATTTCTTACAATATAATAATATTCTATTATATTTACATATCTTAATGTGTTCAGTCACTTTATTTGTAGGTTCCTATTTATTTTTTTTTTTGCAACAACAGAAAATGTTGCTATATTATATTTTATTCATATGGGTCATTTTCCCTTTTCCTCTGTATTTTACTTCTTTTGAGAGTATGTCTAACAGTGGTATGAACAATTTAGTTATGTAAGGGAAGCGATAGAGTGTCAAATTACTTTCCTAAATGGTTAGGCCATTTCACAGCACCAACTAAAGTGAATGCCTTAGTGGAACTATCCTCCACCTCCTCCAACAATTGTCATTTTCATATTTTGTCATCCTTGCTAATCTGATTGGTATGAAGTATAAACCAAAGAATTTCATAAATTTGAATTTTACTTGTTATTAGTAATTTAGAGCATTTTTCATATAGCTTCTTTATCTGTAATATCTTTATATCTTTGACTATGTATTGAGGAATGACATATATTTAATTTATATTAGCTATGTATTTTGAATTAGGCACTTATCAGAAAAATTTGCTACACGGATTTCCCCTAGGCCCAGGACCTGCTTCCCATTGAATTCTAACTTCATTGATTATGTATGATTCTTGAATTGAAACTTGAAGGAAGCTAGGAAATATAAGAAACCATGATGAAGAAGGAAGGCATTCCAGGCTATTGATGGGCAGTCTGTACAGAGACACAGAAATGGAAGATAAAATGTCATATCTAAGGAATAGCAAGTAGGCTATTTTGATTAGAATATAAAATGCATGAAGAGTACAAAAAACATGAAAAGAGAATGGAGCTAGAGTTCACGATTTAAATACCAAACAGAGGAGTTGTTTTCCTCTCTGCCTTAGTTTCCTCTTCTGAAAAATGGGAATAATCAAAGCACTTACCATCCAGTGTTATTCACAGAGTAAGCACTATATAATGTGATAATTTTATTATCACATCATTGTCCTAGAAGCAATAGGGAGTCATTCAAGCTTTTTGGGTAGCATAATGATATGCTAAGACTGTCTTTTAGGAATATCTGTTTAGTAGAGATTTAAGACAAGAAGAGTTATTTGCAGTAGCTTAATTGAGAGGTAATAAGATTCTGATCTAGGTTAGGGGTTAGGTAAAGAGAAAAAAAAGAATAGGTGTGAGATATAGGAAGATAGAATTAACAAGATTTGGCAACTGAATGGAGATGAGAGGAGTGAAAGTGAAATATGAAAGATAATTTTCTTTTATTAAAGGAAGTATTTGGGGATTGTTGAAAGCTTTATGCAATTGCCAAATTTAATCTAGCGGATGCTCTTACTTCCTATTTAATTTTGAGTCCAGCTTGATGAACCAACTCAATTTATCCAACTATATGTCATACATAGTCCAACACTTCTTAAACTTTTTCCACTTGTGATCCCTTTTTGCCTGAGAATTTTTTTATGTGATATCACCTCAAATCTGAGTGTTCCTGGCAGCATTCATGCATGCACAATGCAAAGTGTTCATGTTATGTGCTTAGAACCAAGGCTGCAAGTCTCATGATGCAACAGAGGCAAATGCTGTCAGAAAGACCTCAGGTTTATTATGCATTTGATTTTTAATAAATTTTTGATCATTTCATTCAGAAATCTTTTACTGTTGCCAAATTTTTCATGACCCCCATGTGGAATTCCATTTTAAGAAGCTTTATTATAGTATAGGCAATAGAAATTCCTTATCTATTAGGTTTTTCCTTTGTAGATTCTTAGGCTTGATCTTACTTGATTGGCTGTGGATTTCTTTAAGGGTGTCATGTAATCTTCTGGGCCCTGATGATGTCAGTATAATGCCATGCACAAATAAAATCATCTGAAGAATTTCATCTCTAGATAGTCCTTTTCCATGGGGTACTGCACAAAACTCTGTAATGTTGGTGAACACCTTTGATATTTATCTCTTTCTCTGTTTTATGCTTTGTTGAAATGATAACCAGAAGATATAATAATAATTTAAAATCACATTTATACTTACTCATAATAGATCAACACAGAAAATAGAAACACTGTTTCATCTTTTCCATTTCCCATTTGTTATCTTCCACTTTCATATGTATACTTTGGATAATCTAATTTAGTTGAATCTCCAATTTTCAATTTTACTGTTTTTCACCATGTTATATTACTTACAATCGTTTTCCACTCTGTAATATTTTGCAAATGCTTTGTTGTTTAAGTTGCCATTACCTTCCCTTGGCTTCCATGCCTTTCCACTTTGCAAGAGGATCAAGTATTTAGTATCATTGATGAATTAAATTGTTCAGTGGCTTTCTCTGGCCATTTTAAATCAAAAAGTTGTTTTCTCTCCATTACTTCTATTGAGAAATTGTGTGGATTAATGAAAGAATGGGCTTTGAATTCCTCAGAACAAAAAGGCATTAAAAAGTGTGGAGAGAAAGAGAATAAGAGAAAAAGGAGATTTGTTAATGTTATTTGAATGAAGTTAATTATTTTATTTGAATTTCAGGGAAATCTTTGAAATAGAAAGTAAATATAAAATATTCTTATGTCACTGGATTTTTTCCTTTCAGATTCCATATTTGCTGACCATTTCCCAAGCCTTCTCCAAATACTGACCCTATGATACCATAGAGTACCTACCAGTTACCAATTCCTTTGACACTAAGCAAAATTTCCAGATTTATTCTTGTATTGCACATCTCAATTAGACATTCTGCTGAGTTGTGCATGACTATGAACACATGAACCACCCCCCTCCAAGAATCTTTGGAAATATTGTAGACTTTATTTTTTTTTATTTTTTTTCCTCAGGGGACATTTAAACTGGCTTCAACTAGATCGCAGAGTGTTGGAACATGACTTTCCCAAAAAGTCAGGACCTGTGGTTTTGTACTTTTGTGTCAGGTATGTACACAGGGTATTCATTTTCCTTATGTATTTGTTTTCACAGAAAGTTTTGAAAAGCTGAGAGTGGTAAACATAAAGGTGTAATAATTTCTTATTCTATAATGAGAATATCTATCTAATAAAAGCTACATATATATGTCTAGATAGATGTAGACAGTATACACCTACAAACATATGTTTGCCCTTCTTTTAAAGTATCTGTGTCAGGGCAAGGGGAGGGGAAGTATTACTATATTATTTAAATGAAGCTAATGACTACATTTGAATTTCAATGCAATCATTTATATATAAACCAAATCCATAATCCTTTCCAGTTTTGCTATAGATCACAATCATAGCAATGAGGGTTAAGCAAATCAAGGATAAGAGTCATGATTTTATTTCCAAGCATGTTAAACCCTACTAATTTATTATAGTAACATATTCACTTGAACCATTTCTCTACATGAATACATAGGAAATTCTAGAATCTTGTACCAAATAATACTGTTTTCTTTTCTTGTATCATGTGTCCCCCCCATTATGTGGAGACTTCTACCTTTGTATTCCCAAATAAAACTATTTCTTCCATTGTTATAACTGGCTAATTTATCTCCTAGTGATACAAAACATACATAACAAAATATCAGAAACAATTGAAATTGCATGTTTCCTTAACCTTTTGAAAGAATGTTCATTGTGTTTTTGCAGAGAACATTATTATGATTTATTAAACTTTGCAACAATTACTTAAAATTGGACAGAATTATTGCTTACATTTTATAGGAAGCTTTCTGGTGTCAGAGGGAGGTTGGGTAATTTAAGCCAAAGTATAAATTTGTCAAAGTCAGAATTAGAACTCCTAGTTCCAACAGCCCTTGTTTCTGACTTAGTCCAAGAACTATTATCTCTTTCTAAAAACATGTAAAGTAGAGTGATTAAAGATACTTTCAAATTTTCATTTCTTTTAAAAAATGCTTCTAATGCTTGTTGAATTCAAATGCACAATAATTTCCAACCTCTATGTTTTTCTAGCTCTTTTAAAACATAAACAGAGGTTCAAAACTGGAAACAAATAAATTGCATAACAATTCCCAAAAGGGAAAAAATACAATTGAAAACTAAAGATTATGGCTAGTGATGCAATTTTTTAGTCACAACCAGTCTGACAATACAAAAAGTGCACTAAATGAGTATAAACCAAAAGAGTATATCACATAATAGGTCTATTTCACTAGATGCAGTATGTATCCTTTACCCCAGCTGGTAAAGTACATTTAAGTTAACATTTAATACCTTTTTGGTTTGTTTAACAGCTGCATCCATTTCGGAAATAATCTTAACCATTTCCATCCCTGATAAGCAAGATTTCAATATTACAATCCTCTCAATGGTGTCTCCATTTTCTCATATTAATGGAGAAGTAACCATGTAATATAGATGGAGAAAAATTCTCTGGGGAAAATCCCATCCTCAGCTGATTTTAGTTAAGGCGCAGAATTTGAATTTGAGCAATTTATTACCTGGGGAGAAAATGAAGGGAATGTGAGAATGTTGAGTTAGCATGTGTTGAACTGTCATATACCTATACACCTTATATAATATCTGTGCATTCCACAGATAGCCAAGGAAAAGGAGAACATTTTGGTTGTTGCATTTAAATGTTCTCCCCATCCCCACCGCTATCACTGCCACCTCCTTTTTTCCCCTTAGGGTCTATTATCAACTAGGAGCTGGGAACTAATGGCTTGTTTCAGCTTGAGGCACACTAAAATTGGTAGTCTAAATGTTTATCCCTGAGGCCATGCAAACTACTGAGAACTGGCTTCTTGGCAAAATAGACCATCGTAGAAAAAAAGGCTAAAGTAAAACCATTTTGGAGTAGCTAGACATCAGAATTTTACAACTCTTTTCCACTGGTTGTAGCTCACATTATCGATCTGGCAGTATATTCACAGGAGGACCAGGGACTAGCTGAACTCCAACATGAAGTGGTAATATGAAATAGATTTGGGTGAGCATAATTGTAAAAAAATATTATAAAAATAATATAATAAAGATTCAGTTCAGGGCATAAAGACATTATGGCAGAGACATCCATCACAGGTAAGAAAGACTTACTGTTTTATTACATGAATAGCACATGGGCCCAAGCAAGTACAATTAGGCAAGTCAGACTCATAAATGAATGAGCAACTTGCTTTCAGAGAACACAATTTTTAAAATCTCAGGGGAACAGAGACAGGATCTGGGGAGTAAGAGGAGGAACCAGGGAGGAGTTGCAGAGAAGTCGGGGAGGGATTAGTCTCAAAACTTTCTAGAGCTATGCCATTCAAGTCTGGGAAAGCTAATTTATTTTTGTATGAAATTATAGTTGATAGAATTCACATTATGACTGTCTAAACTATGGTAATAAGACAGTCTGGGAAAGCTGACCTTTTGTACACTGATTATGATTAATAATAGGGCAGGATGGGCTCGTTTTAGCATTTCCTGACTAGGGAACAGAATAAGGGGTTCCTATCAAACTCATTACCAGTTCTCAAAAGACAGTTCAGAGTACCAGTCTAGGGACACTAGGCCAAAGTACAAGTGCTCTGCCTACCAATCCCACCCTACATCTTTCCATGAACAACCCCATCTCCCATATCTTTACATGAACATGTACATCCTATGCCCTCTCCTTACCTGTAAAACTGATTTTTTAAAACTTGTTCTGGATTTTAAATGGTTTCCTATTAATTTCATCTTACTAATTTTACCTTGTCATTCTGACATTTTGGAGAAAGTCTTTTTAGATTTTGATCCTGCTATCCAGTTCAGTCTTTATCATAAATATTTTCTGATTTGATAAGCTGGTCATCTACCTATTTGTTTAAGACAGTGATAAAAATACTGAACAGTGAGGGCCAAGGACAGATCCCTGGCATTCTCTACTAGGAATATTCCTTCCTGCTGACATGTAGCAAGTAATTATTATTGTTTCATTCTGGAAAGAGTCCCCAGGAAAATTATGTTTTTCTAATGCTGACTACATGGTTGTATTCTTTATGCAGAGGCAAGTATAACATATCATCTTTGTGAAGATTCCAGACCTTAGATCCTGTTTGAAACTAGAGAAAATTTCTCTCTAGCCAGAATGTTTCTCAATGTGTGTGACCTGACCTTCCTTATCAGGAAAGCTGGTGAAATGCATTCTATTTAACACAAATATCTATGGCCTCAGCTGAGCCATCCATTAAACATGCATATCTTAAAAGCAGTTTGACTCTAGAGACTCTCTAATGTCATTTCTGCATTGTTTTAAAAAGATATGTATATATATATATATATATACATATATATATAGCAGATCCATGCTCAGTTCAGGTGATGAGTGGATTTTCCTTTGACTTAGTGAGAAGAAAAAATTAAATCACCTCATAAAAGTAGAAAAGATGAAATGTCTTAAGCCAAGCATTGGAAGCAAACAGAATGTAAATATTGCCACATGTTCTATATTGGATACCATCCCAAGATGGCCTTTTTATTTGGCATATGTACACTCCTTCATAAAAGCACATTCTCAAGAAATGTATGAAAGATGGAACAGAAGTTTCACGCTATTCAACAGATTAGGAAGCCAGGATGCCAAAAGGCTAAATAACTTGAGTAAAGGAACGAGTCAGGAAAGACCCAAAATTCAAGCTCCCTTTCTAGTTTTAAAACCAGATTGTGCCTTTCCAACCAAGTTACCTTCTCAGGATATCTAAAGCCAGTGACCACTGTTAAGTGTTGTTGTTGTTTCCCAAGCTTCTCATTTCATTTATTTATTTAATATTTTTCCCAACACAATTTTTTTAAACATTTGTTAAGATTTTTGAATTCTAGATTTTCTCTTATCCCCACCTACAATTAAGAACCACATATGAAGTTATGCAAAACATTTCCATAAAAGTCAAGTTGTCAAAGAAAACATAGGTCTCCTACTTTAATGAAAATAAAAGCCCTCAAGAAAAATTAAGTTAAAAAGAGAGAAATAAAGAATGATTCAATCTGGATTTAGACACAATCAATTTCTTCTCTAGAAGAAATCAATAGGATTTTTCATCATAAGTCCTTCAAAGTAGTTGTGGACTACATTTACAGCTGATCATCCCAGAACATTACTATTACTTTGTATACAGTATATTTTACTTTGTTCATGGAGAACTTTCTGAGAGCATCCTGATTATCATTTCCCATAGAACAATAACATTTCACCATAAATACATACCACAATTTATTGAGCCATTCCCCAATTGATAGGCAGACCCTTAATTTTTTTTTTGTCCTGAGAAAAGAGCTGTTAGGGATATTTTTAGTACATATAGATCATTTTCTTTTTCTTTTCTTTTCTTTTTTTCCTCCAAATCTCTTTTGGTATTCATGACTAGTAGTGGTGTTGTTAGGTCAAATGATAGGTGTGAATTTTCTGTTTTTAGAAATCCTTTTAGGAATCTGACCAAAAGCACTCTTTTCTGCCTGGGAGCTGTTAGGTATCTGTAGTGTGTGTGTGTGTGTAATAAATACAAAAGGATAATTTGTGCTTATATGAGGAAATATATAGGCAATATACACTCTCAACTGGGGGATGACTAAAAGAGCTCCTCACTATAGCTGTAAGATCTAGTTTGCTGTTCTAGGCTGAGACTCCAGTGACCCAGGCTGCACTGGGATCAAACTGGACTCCCACGCCATTGCCACAGACCCTTTCCACTGGCGTTCTGAGTCGTCCCTGGTGTCTGTGGGCTGAGAGGTCCAGATCCAGCGCTACTGTGATTCAGAGGTCTTGCCTCACCAGTACTGGGGCCTAGGTGGGAGTTGGGGTCAGGGCCGAGTTTGTGCTGGAATTGTGGCCTGGACTCCTACTCTGGTTCCACAGACCTGTTCTGCTGACCTTCAGGTCCTCTGGTGTTTGTGGGCTGAGACCCACCAGTACTGAGGCTGATTCAAAGGTCGTCTGGATCCTGGGCTGCACCGTGCCCCAGGACTCCCTCCCTTTTCTGCGAGCTTCTAAATTGTCTTCATCTGGAAAATGTTTTACTCTCTATTTTGGGGTGTTCAGATGCTCTAAAATTTGTTTAGAATCATTATTTAAAGGAATTTGGAGCAGTTTTGGGGGGGAGGTTGGACAAGTCCTTGCCTTTACTTTGCCATATTGGCGCCACCTCTCACTGTTGAGTTTCTTCATTTCTATAAAATTAAGGAATAAATCAAAAATCCTCTAGAATCTAGATTTTTACTGGCTTTTATAGGTACCCTTTCTTTGTCTTGTCTCAAATCTTTTCTTTCTCAAATCCATTTTACAGACACCTGCTAAAATGCTATTCTAAAAGCATAAGGTTGATCATATAATTTTCCTGCTAGCTCAGTCATCTTCAGTGACTTCCTTTTGCTTCTAGGATAAATGCAAGTTTGGATGGGAGTGAGGAGCATTCACAATCTAGTTCCTGCATGTCTTTCTATGTTTATTACATATTATTGCCTTTCCTGTAGTCCAGATTCCAAACCAACTGATCTGCTTATTGCTCCTCATTCATGTTATTCCATTTTCCATATCTCAGCTTTTGCCCAGGCTTTTTCTCCAAGTATGGAATGCATCCTTTCGTTTCTTTTGCCTCTTAGAATCCCTGGCTTCCATTTTTCTTTTAATTTAATTAATTAATTAATTAATTTGAGGTTTAGCAAATAAAATGAGCCTTTCTATTACATAGTACAATAAAAAAAGATCATTGCATATAAAACTTCAAATCTATGATGTACAACTTTCTGTTCCTTTCAAGCACACAACAAAATTATCATATGATCTTTTTCTTCCCTACTCCCACCTCCCAGAGATGGCTACCATTAGATCCAAAATAGATGTGTATATATATTTATATAAATGCCCTTCCTTCTTTTACTCATCCTTCAAATGAAAGTGCCTATTGCCTATATAGTTTCATATATACACACAAATTATCCTTTTGTATTACACACACACACACACACACACACACACACACAGGCACACACACACAGACACACACACACACACACACACACACACACATATGAGTGTATATGAGAATACTTTCCCCTCCTACAAAATTAAATCTTCTTAAAGACAGGGACTGGTTTGGTTGTTTATTTGTATCTTCAGCAACTAGCACAGTGCCTGGCATGTAGCAATCAATGTTCACTGATTGCCTTGGAAAGGTCCCAATGCCTCAGATTATTGGTAAAAATAACAGAAGTGTTCCCGCAAAGTGCTTATAGTAATTATTACTTCAAAAGAGACATGAGATTCATTAATGGAAAGTGACTCATAAGAGCTTATTACCATCCCTGCTTCTTATAAAAAGTGGTTGAGAAAAGTAAGTTTCAGGTTGAGGAATTAAGATCTTGAAGCTTTAATTCAAATTCTGACCCTGATTTTTTCTACTCTTAGCCTAAATCTCATTTAGAAAATGTGTAACTTTGATTTGAAAATGAGGATAAAGGAAACCCCTAAGTAAGTTTTAATTGGAAAAGGCTGAGGACTTAGGAAAGACTTGAGCTATTAGCCTTTTATCCTCCAAATATAAGAAAGCAAAAGTTCCTTTAGAAATAGAGAACCTTACTAGAAGGGAAGAACCCAAAATCCTAACGAGAGGAAGGCAAATGCACTAAAAAACTGTGGAGCATATAAAAGATAGAAAAATTCATTTACTAACTGAAGGATGCTAGCTCATTAGGAAAGAAGGCTCAATTTTATATTTTTCACTCAAGTACAAACAAGAAACTTAGGGTTTCTCAGTATGAAGAATTTATCTTAGTAAAAGCTTATTATGTGCCAGGTACTACATGAAGCACTGGGCATATCAAGAAAGTCAAAAACATATGACCATTTGGTTATTGTATAAACATATAAATCACTAGTTATCCATAACCTATATCCAGAGTAAATGGAAGGTAATCTGAGAGGGGAAGGCAGCAGTATTTAGGGGTACAGGTGAAAACACCCCTGAAGAAGGTAAGATTTGAAGTAAGTCTTAGAAAATTGAAGATGAAGGTAAAGAGACAGAGCCTTAGATGTTGGCATATTGAGTTCAAGGAAGGGCAAGTAGACCAGGGTAACTGGATTTTAAAGGGATGATAGACAAGAAGGATGGGAAGACTTTAAATGTTAAAATTCATATTGGATACCTAGAGGTAATTGGGAGCCAGTGGAGCAGAGGGATAATATGCTCAGACTTATTCTGAAGCAATTTAGGGAAGTGATAACATCTAAACTTTAGAGAAACATCATCACTGGCCTAGAGTCCAAATCCAGCCTCAAACAATTCCTAGCTATGTGGTCTTAGACAAGTCAACTAACTTCCTTTTGATTCATTCTCTCAACTATAAGAGAGGGATAACGTAGCATCTATTTGTAAAATTGTTGTGAGAATCAAATGAGATATTGTGAAGCACAGTGCCTGGCACATATGTACTATATGAATGCCACTATTAATATCGTTGTTGTTTGTTGTTATTATTTAAATTGACTTTAGTAGCTGAGTGGAGGATATATTTAAAAGGAGAAGGGAATGAGACACAAAGACAATTTTTTTTCTCATTGTTCAGTTGTTTTCAGTTGGTCCAAATCTTTGTGACCCCACTTGGAGTTTTCTTGGCAAAGATAATGAAGTGGTTTGCCATTTCCTTCTCCAGGGAAGACAAGTTAGAATGCTACTATTGAAGACAAATGAGTCACAGCCCAGAGAACAGATGAAAGAAATGAAAGACCTAACCTAAGATGTTGACTGGGTGGAGAGAAGGGAAGGTACATGATAGGTGTTGTAAAGGTAAAAACCACAAGAACAAGAAATAAATTGGATGAATTGTGTGAGAATGAGGAGTCAATGATGGTAATGAATTTATGAGCTTGGGCTGTTGGAAAATTTGCCATGTACTTCATAGAAATAACAAAATTCAAGAAAAGGGATGGTTTGGGGAAAAGATAATGAGTTCTACTTTGGACATGTTGGATGTGAAATGTCTACAGGAGATCCACTTCAAAATGTCTAAAATATATTCGGTGATAAATGACAACTCAGGAGACACTAGAATCAGACATATAGATATAGAAATTATCTGTATAGAAATAAGTGAAATCATGGAAGCTGAGGAGAACACCAGGCGAAGTGGTAAAGAGTAAAATGAGAAGAGGGTACAAGGAAATGTTCGAGGGGGTTTTCCATCACTAGTGAGTATGATGTGGATTAAAAAACCAGTAAAAGAAATTGAGAAAAAGCATTCAGACAGAGAGGAGAAACAGGTTACAGCAGTCTCCCCATATCCTACAGAGAAGGAAGTGTCCCCAAGGAGGTGATCAGCAATGTCAAATGCTACAGAGGGATCAAAAAGATTGAGAAAAGGACTAGATTTGGAAGTTGAGGTCATTAGTAACTTTGGAGATAACCCTGTCAGGTGAACAATGGCACCGTGGATAGCATCTTTCCATTACTCAAGAATACCATAGCATCATAGATTTGAAGCTGGAAAAGAGTTTAGGAATCATCTAATTCAGCCCCATCATTGTATAAATGCAGATACTGATTCCCAAGAAAATTATTGGATTTTACTGAGGTTACCTAATCCCAACAATCTGACGTTAGCCCAGGTCTCTGATTCCAATGGGTCTCTTCATAATGTGTAGGAATAAACTTAGAAATGATATTGGGAAAAGAGTAAATGAAATAGAAAAAGCAAGAATTTTTTAAAGATAGTACAGACTATCCACAAAAGCCATTCCATCTGGATCTCTGATACCCAAATTTGATTATTTTGTCTGCCAGCAAGGAAAAATATTTGGACATTTCTTCTTTTAATACATACCATGTCTTATTCTTCTGCAAAATGGGACAAAGCACATAAGATAAAATGGAGAGAGGGAGGCTGTTTTAGAGACAGGTAAGCAAGTTCTCACCCTATCCCTTACTTATTTGTATATTTCACACTCCTCCTTTTCCTCCTCCTCACTATTATTTTGCATTCATGCATAAATTCACAAAACCAAGAGGGTATCAGAAAGATATTATGACAGAATTAACAATTAAAGGAGTGGCTAGTGAATCTCTAAAAAGGCAAGCACTGATCTTTATCTTTCCCCCACCATAGCTTAAAAAACTCAAGTACCCAACTGGTTTTGGTTTTTGCTGTTAGTTTTCCTCTACACTTTTTCTGAGCTTTTCATTCTTTCCCATTGAAAAGTATCTAGATTACTCAGCATCCCATCAAATAGTATTCAAGTATCCATCTTTATTTGGTGCTGTTTTAGATACGGGCAAAACTGGCTAGTTGGTCATTAATGATTATAATTGGTGCTATCTAATCTTTCTTTTATATTGATTTCATTTGACTTTTGCAGCCATTGCATTTTGCAGCATTGGTATAGATTAGGTAAGCATATTACTATTTGGAAAGTGAAGGAACTGAAGCACAGAAAGACTATATGACTTGTCTATGAGCACATAGCTAGTTAGTAGCAGAGACAGAAGGCTAAATCTAAATTTTAATCTCTTATTCTTTCTACTTTATCACATAATTTCCCCATAGTTTTTTTTAATTGGACCTGGGTTTTCATTGGATAATAAGCATTTATATTAATCTCTACCATATGCCAGTTGTGTAGGTATAAGATTATTGGCTTGGTATATGACTTAAATTCCTAATTTTGCCACTTTGTCATGTGAGTTAAATTCCTAAATTTGCCACTTACTATTTGTATGACTTTAGGTGAGTCACTTAATCTCTCTGGGTATGTTCCCTTATCTGTTAAAGCCAGAAGTCTGGACTTGGTAAACTGTAAAGTCATCTTATGCTATAAAGTTCAGTGAAACTGAAAATATTTTTGATCCTGGAAGGACCTGTAATTTCATTGATGTAAAAAATTCTGATATGGAAACTCCTTCTACCAGATGCAAAACTGCTTTATAAGTGCCTAGGATACTATGTGATTAACTTGGCCCAGAATGACTTAGCCAGGATTTATTAGAGACAGGACCTAAAACCAGGACTTCCCAATTCTGAATCCAACTCCTTCTTCACTGTGGAATACTGCCTCTCGCTGGGAAATACTATAACAAAAAAGAAAGGAAGGAAGGAAGAAATGAAAGAAGTAGGAAAGGGAGGAAGGGAAGAAAGAAGGAAGAAAGGAAAGAAAGAAAGGGGAGAGGAAAAGAGGGAAGGAGAGAATTTCTTATCTATTCAGGGAAATTAATTTAGGATATCTAATTTAGGATATCAAAAATATACATAGAAAAAATTGAAGAACATTCATCCTAACAACAACAAAAATAATATGACCTAACTTATGGTTTAAATAAAAGTCAGAGTCTCTATTCGCTTCTGTCTTCACTCTCATCTCCTTCCTATGGTAAAAGATAAGTGAATGTTCTTTGAATGAAGATGGAACACCTTCCTCTCCGGGTATGGAAAGCACTCAAAGTAAACAATATAAAATTATTAGCATATGACTTGAATTAGATAAATGGAATTTACTTTTCATAAATACTCCAGCTATATTATAGAATTAATTGACAGAATTCTAGTGCCATTCAAGGAACTCTCAGGCCCAGAAACTGGCCAAAAGAAAATGGATGTGGAAACTGTCTAACCAACCATGGGAATCCATGGGAATTTTTCAGTTCAAATTTCAAGCTCAGAAGATTTTCTACTTCCCTTCCTTTTAACTTTTAGCCCAGCTGAGCGCCTTGTAGCTCTGGCAATGTATCCAGTGTGTCAGGAAAATAAACAGAGCCTTGGTTAAATCTTCTCAAATCTGGTTCTCACAAACAACGACCTGAAGTAAGTAATTAAAAAAAAAAAAAAAAACAAGAAAGAGAAGCTGAAAAACTTTATCAGAAAGAAGATTTTTATAGTCACTTTTGCAAAAGACTGGAGTTTTTCTCTCCTGACTGATAGGGCACTATCTTTTGCCACTTAGAGAAGCAGTGATTGTGCATATCTTACTATGATCTACTGCGTGTTAATTTGACCCTAGACATATGTTTTCAGTTAAGATTTAGTGCTGTTGAAATTTTAAATAGTTAGGTGGTTAGTTTCAAAAACTCAGTGAGATTTCTAGTCCAGATCTCATTGTTTTCATTCACTCGGTCCTCCCAGAGCCTGCCCTTCTCTCCCTCCCATCCCCTTCTCTCTGCCTCCATCTGTCTGTGGATTTATTCTCAAATTTAGGTGGATTCTTCTCAAACTATTGACTTGTAAAGTTAACATCTCCTTAACTCGGAAGGATCATCCTAAGAATTAGCTGGTGGAAGCACTGATTCCTACAGGACGCTTTCATTTCCTCAGATTTACTATAGGAAGAGAGATTTTCTTTAAGAATTAATTATGTCCTCATTGCTTTGCCCTGGAAGATAAGGAAATGGTGCAACACTGCCACCTAATGTTAAGGAGAAAAAATTCAAATCAAAACACTTGATTGGGAGGAGAATCAGCCCATCATATATATCAATATTTCTCTCCTCCTTCCCCAGAGGACTCTCCTCCCTGATGCATGAAATTCTTTCCTCTCTAAGGATTATAAATCGAGCTTTTGTGGGTTAGTAAGTACAAATTCTATTTCTGGCACAATGCAGGTGGGAAGCTGTAGCACAGAGACTTAAGTGAATTTTTCAGGGTTACACAGCCCGTGTGTGACAGTCTTGTTACTTAGGATTTTCCAGTCTGTTGATCTGACAAGCAAAGATCCAGGAAACAACTTTGTGAGCTCTGTCAAGTAGAAGATGATTTTTTTCTTGGGTTCCTCTTCATTATTCCATATTAGATCATGATGCTGCTAGTTCCATTGACTTTAAAGAATCAAAGACTCAGGGTTGAAGTAACGTCAAAGGCCATCTAGTCTAACCTGAACCTGAAAAAGAATGCCTTCCACATCATACCCAGCTTTTCCTTGAAGACTTGCAGTAAAAGGAAACCGACTCCTTCCTAAGAAAGCAAAATTTACATTAGATAACTCTAATAACAGGGTTGGAAGGGAGTTTAGAAAGCATCTGGTCTCCTGATTTTACATATTGAGACAAGTCAGGCCCAGAAAAGTTCAGTGAGGCCTAAGATCATGTGGTCATTGGCAGAGCTAAGACTGAAACCAAATTCGCTACTCTTTCCAGCTTTTCCTTATGTAATATATATGTATATATTGCCCCCTTACCACTTTCACGTTTTGCTCCCAATTCTAACTTCTTGAGTAAAACAGAATGTCATCTTCACATGATACTCCTTAAAATATTTGAAAACAAAGCCATCATAGCCTTTCTGAATCTTTTCTTCTCCAAGCTAAGCATCCCCATTTCTCTTACTCTGTTATCATATGTTTCTGCTACCTCCTCTAGACCGCCTAGGTTTTTACTAAAATGTCCCAATTAGAGCATCACAGAGTATACCAGATGTGAGCTAATCTGAAGAGAAAACTTCAGGACCGTTACATCCCTAGCTGTTCTGGTTACTTTCTTCTCTTAATATATCTTAGATTATATTAGTGTGTTGGGCTGTCATATCGTTTCTGATTCATATTGTACTTGTAGAGGCGCAGGTAGGTGACTCATAGATAGATTACTGGCTCTGGAGGTAGGAAGACTCATTTTCCCGAGTTAAAATCTGGTCTCAGACATTTACTAGATGAGTGATCTTGGGCATGTACCTTCACCCTCATTTTGTCTCAGTTTCTTTTTCTGTAAAATGAGTTGGGAAAGGAAATGGCAAGCCCCTTTGCTGTCTTTATCAAGAAAATCCCAAACGGATCTCATGAAGAGTGTGCCGTATGAAAAATGGCTAAACAACAATTTGCTTATAATTGATCAAAATCCTGTGGGTTTTTTCTACATCAACATATCTTCCCCCATCTTCAAATTAAAATTTTAAACCCAACATATGACTGTTTTTTTTCCAGATTAAGTTTCATCTAGTTGGTTTCATCTCATTGATCTAGCCTGTAAAGATCGTTTTGAATTCTGTAATCTCTTGTTAGCTTTACCTCCTAGCTTTATAAATTTGATAAGTGTGAAATCATCACGAGTCATCAAAAGAAAATGTTTAACTACCCAAGCCAAGGACACATTCCTGGGTTATTCTGCTGTAATTCTCCATTTGAGCTGATATCTAAATATTAACGACTATTTTTTGGGTCTGACCAAATAGTGCAGAGAATAACAAGAGTCTACTGTAGGAAACCTCATGGCTGTAATTTTTTTCAAAGATATATTAGGAAAAAGAAAAATGTTCCTTTTCTAAATATTTGTAAACCATTTCTTTTTAAATAATCTAAATTTCAATCAAGTTAATTGGTATATTATCTATAAATTCTACTTTATTTTCTTCTATTTAAAAAAAATCTGAACTATATTTGTCCTGCAACACCTCAAAAATTTCTCTCATTCTTCATAGTAATAATAACTAGTATTTATATTGCATTTTAAAGTTTGTAAAGCACTTTATATATTATTTCCATTGACAACCTGGTGAGGTAGGTGACATTACTATTTTAATTTTATAAATAAGTACGCTGAGACTGAGGGAAATTTTAAGTGACCAGTCTTAAATGACACAGCTAATAAGTGTCTGGGGCAGGATTTTATCTGATGTCTTTCTGACTTTCAACCTAGCACTCTATCCATTGGGCTAGCTAGCTATCCTGGGACTTAATTCTAACTTTGTCATTATAGTTGATTTAGACAAAATATGAGATGATCAGATTAAAATCTTTCACAATCAATTATGAATGAGTAATATGCTTATTAATATAATGAAAAAGCACTATATTGGGAGTCAAAGAACCAGAATTCTCACCCTAATCCTAAATCTACCTACTGAGATTACTTCTCTGGTGATGTTTCCTAATTTACAAAATAAGAATGATTATTTCATTCTTAAAACAGGGATTGGTTAATCCAAATGAATCAAATTCAAAACAAAGTTTGCTATTGTGACATTTTTGGAATAGGGAAGATTTCAAGTGGTCCTTATCGACTTCTGGTTTTTACTCCTGCCTCAACCTCATAAATACATATTCAACAGCAGAAAAACGGGCATCAATGACTTGGAATTCCATTTCTGAAACATCTTTTCCTGTCCTTGGGTGTCATAACCCCAGTATTAGGTATCATTAACTTAGAGCAATAAAGTCACTGAATCATTGGGCCAAAACAAACAATAATGACAACTTTCACATAATCATCTGTTAGCTTTTACTAAGATGAATATCCAAAATTTCTTTCACTGAAATCTATCCGTTCTCTTCCCTAATAATTCCAAAATTTATACGAAGAATAAATCAGCATTTTACTAGACATTATATGGCATTTGCTATCATTTAATTTTCACTCTACCTATGAAGAGGTGATGTCATTTAACTTAAAGACAGATCCACATATAAAAACGTATAAAAACACATTTTGCCTGCAGCAATCTAAATATAGAAAGATTCTTTTGGACTCTGTACAACCCTCCAATCTAACCATTAAGCCTGCCTTAAATCATATTTTTAGATGCTTCTCAAACTATTTCATCAGGAACCTCCTGACCTCTACCTTTTCCAGATCCCCTAACATGAGTGTCTATCCCAAAAGACCATTAGCCCCAGCCAGTGATAGAGTCCTGTCCCTTGTTGATAGCCTAAAAAATAGTTTCTATAGCAAATGTGAAATTTTCTGCAGTTTAACCTATAATTCTCCTGAATATAATTTGTTACATTTATATAAAGTATACAGTTTAATTAGTGCCATAAATGATGCCCAACTTGCATATAATCATACTTCTCTTTTAAAGTAAAATGAAATATTTATTTTTGACATTTTTTATTTTAAAGTTCCAAATTCCTTTCCTCATTCCCACCCTTCCCACACACACTGAGAATGCAAGCAATATGATATAAATTATACATGTGAAATCATGTAAAACATATTTCCATATTAGCCATAGTGCCAAAAAAAGCAAGAAAAGTAAAGTGAGAAAACTGTATTCGATTTGCACTCAAAGTTCAATCAGTTCTTTCTTTGAAGGTGGATAACATTTTTCATCATGAGCCCTCTAGATTTGTCTTAGATCATTGTATTAATCAAAATAATTAAGTCTTTCATGGTTGATTATCATTAAAACATTACTGTTATTGTTTAAATTAATCTGCTAGTTCTACTCATTTTGCTTCATATTTTTTCACATGTTTTTCTGAAATCATGCTTCTCATCATTTCTTATGGCACAATAGTATTCTATCACAATCATGTGCCACAACTTGTTTAGCCATTCCCCAATTGGTGGACATCCCCTCAATTTCCAAGTTTTTGTTACTACAAAAAGAATTGCTATAAAAAATTTTGTGTGTATATTTCTCTTTCCTTTTTTCTTATCTCTTTAGGGTATAGATCTTGTAGTGATCAAAGACTATGTATAGTTTTATAGTTCCAAATTATTTTCCTAAAAGGTTGGACCAATTCACAACTTCACTGGTACTTTATTAGTAGTACTATATTATTAGTAGTAGTACTTTATTATATAATTTCTAGTTTCACTCATCTCTTCTAACATTTAATATTTCTAATAGATATGAAGTTGTACCTTAGACATGTTTTAATTTACCTTTATTTAAGCAATAATGATTTAGAGCATTTTTTCATATGACTTTTGCAAACTGCCTGTTCATATCCTTTGACAATTTATAAATTGGGTTATGGTTCTTATCGTTATAAGTTTAATTCAGTTGCCTCTATATTTGAGAAATGATGTGAGGCCTTTATTGGGGAAACCGCTGTAAAATGTTTTGCTCTTATTTCATTGTCTCTAGGAACTTTTATCAAAATAGTTTCCCTGATTATCTCTTTTAATTAAGATGCGCTTTTTTTTTGCTTTTGCATTGTCTGAAATCTTGATTATTACTCCTGCCTCTTTTAATTTAGCGGAAGAATAATATGTCCCTGATTATCTCTTTTAATTAAGATGCTTTTTTTTTTGCTTTTGAATTGTCTGAAATCATGATTATTACTCCTGCCTCTTTTAATTTAGCTGAAGAATAATATGTCCTGTTCTGTCTTATTTTACCTTTGTGGATATTTCTTTCTGTTTCAAGTGTGTCTCTTGTAAACAATATATAGCTGGATTCTAGTTTCTAATCCATTCTACTATTTGCTTCCATTTTATGGGTAGATTCATTCCATTTACATTCACATTACTGTTTATTTACCCCCATCCTATTTTCTTCTGTTTATCTTTCTCTCTTTTTTTTTCCTGTTTCTCCTCAAAAGTCTGTTTTGCTTCTACCATCTTTCTTAATTTGCTTTCTTTTTTATCACCCCTATCATTTCTCTTTTTCCTCTTTCTCTCCTATTTTTCTATTGAATAAAATAGATTTCTGCATCCAACAATGTATATGTGTATATCACACACACACACACACACACACACACACACACACACACACACACACACACACACACGTACACAACACACTTCCCTCTTTGAATCAATTCCAATAAGACTGAGGTTAAAACAGTGCCTGCTGCCTTCTCAATTTCCCCCTCTATTGTAAAAGCTATTCCTTGCATATTCTTTATATGAGATAATTTTCTCCATTCTACTTCTTCCTTTCTCCTTCTTCCTGTGCATCCCTCTTTCTCACTGCTTTATTTTTTTTAGATTATCCCAACAAAATTGACTTGCACCTACCTGTGTCCTTTGTCTATAAAGACTGCTGACATAATAATGATAAAGTTTCTAGGAATTATATGTATCACCTTCCCATATAGAAATGTAAATTGTTTAACAACTAGAGAGTTCTTTATAATTTCTCTTTCATGTTTACCTTTTTATGCTTCTTTTTTTTTTTAATTTTTCCCTGAGGCTGGGGTTAAGTGACTTGCCAGGGTCACACAGCCAGGAAGTGTTAAGTGTCTGAGACCAGATTTGAACTCGGGTCCTCCTGAATTCAAGGCTGGTGCTCTATCCACTGCGCCACCTAGCTGCCCCCCTTTTTATGCTTCTTTTGAGTTTTGTGTCTGAATGTCACATTTTCTATTCAGCTCTGGTCTTTTCATCAGGAATGCTTGAAAGTACTCTATTTCATTAAAAATCCATTTTTCTTTCTGTTTTGTTGGGTGGATTATTCTTGGTTGTAATATTAACTGCTAAATCTTTTGTGATTCTGACTATGGCTTCACAGAATTTGAATTGTTTCTTTATGGCTGCTAGCAATATTTTCCCCTTAACATAAGAGCTCCAGAATTTGGTTATAATATTCCTGAAAGTTTTCATTTTGGGATCTCTTTTAAAAGATGATCACCGGGGGCAGCTGGGTGGCGTAGTGGATAGAGCACCAGCCCTGAATTCAGGAGAACCTGACTTCAAATCTGGTCTCAGACACTTAACACTTCCTGGCTGTGTGACCCTTAACCCCAGCCTCCAAAAAAAAAAAAAAAAAAAAAAGATGATCACCAAATCATTTCATTTTTTCTCCCCACCCCACCCCCAGATCTAAGATATCAAGGAAGTTTTCCGTTATAATTTCTTGAAATATGATGTCTAAGCCTTTCTTTTAAGCACGACTTTAAAGAAATCCAAAAAATTCTTAAATTACCTCTCCTCAATCTGCTGTCCAGATCAGTTGTTTTTCCATTGAGATATTTCACATTTTCTTCTATGTCTTTTATTTTACAATAAAACAAAGTATTTTTTATTGTTTCTTAATGTCTCATAGAGTCATTAGCTTCTACTTGGTCCTTTTAATTTTGAGGGAATTATTTTCTTCAGTAAGTTTTTGTGCCTCTTTTTTTCTTCATTTGGCCTCTTTTGTTTGGTAAAGAAGTCTTTTCTTCAGTATTTTGTGTGCCTCTTTTATTAAGCTGTCAATTCTCTTTCGTAATATTCTTGCACCATATTAATTTTCCCAGGTTTTCCTCTGCCACTCTTTATCTTTCTATAATTCTCCCAGGAATTCTATTTGGCTTTCTGATTAGCAGTTTTCTTCAAGACTTTGATTACAGGCATTTTCACATTATTGTCTTCTGAGTTTTGGTCTTCTTTAACCCAGTAGCTTTTTATGGTCAAGTTCTTTTTTGTGGTTGCTGTTTGTTTATTTCCCCAACCTATTTCTTGACTAGACATTATCTGTTAAAGTTGGTCTTTGTCCATTTATGGATAAGAAGGCCCTGTCTCAAGCTTCAGGCTTTTTTCATGCTCCCATTTTCAGAACTTGTTCTGGGAATCTAAGTTTTCAGTGGTATAATCTAAGGAGAGGTGGGGTGACTATCCGGGGTTCTCAAACTACGGCCTGCGGGCCAGATGCGGCCGCTGAGATGTTTATGTGGCCTGCCGGGTTATGGCAAATGGGCTGAGGGGCGGAGACAGAGGGTGAGCTTTTGTTGAATTCTAGACCTATGCTCTTACAGTGGTCCTCAAACGTTTTAAACAGGGGGCCAGTTCACTGTCCCCCAGACCGTTGGAGGGCCGGACTATAGTAAAAACAAAAACTCACACTGTCTCCGCCCCTCAGCCCGTTTGCCATAACCCGGGGACCGCATAAACATCCTCAATGGGCCATAGTTTGAGAACCCCTGCGTCTATATTCAGGAAGGGCTCCTGGTTTCCTATAGGTGCAATTACTAGCACTCTTCTTGGCCCTGAAGCTGTGACCAGAGCCCCTGCTCTTCAGCATCTGCAAACACTACGTTTCTCTGCTTTTGAACTGTGGCCAGAGCTCCTACTCCCTCATAACTGACCGCAAACACTCCTCTGTTCTGGATCAGTGACCCAGAACTGCATCTGAGCAAAAGATTTGCCAACCAGCACCAGCAAAGAGTCCCCTCTAATCTCTTTCTGACTAGTTGTCTGACCCCCTTATCATCTCTGAACTGAGAGTCTCCAAAGCTGCTCCTGCCCTCTTGGTCGCTTCTAATGCTAACAGTTTGGGCCATCACCCACCCCAGTAATACAGACCTATCCTGATGACTTCTTAAGTTGTCTGAGGCTGGAAAAATATCTCCCCCCCAACCTTCTGTTGGTTCTGCGGCTTCAAAATTCAATCAAGCATTATTTTAGTTATTTGGAGGGAAATGTTTGGAGAGTTTGGCGGGGTTGCTACCTTGACTCTGCCATCTTGGCTCCACCAGTCATGCTTTTTAGTAATTAATCCCTTCCAATTTTCGTCCCAGTTTTAGAAAACATGAATAAATGTAGTCACTTGGATTTATAGGAAGCAAACGCTAGCAGACATTATACCATATTAGAATTTACTCAATGATAATTGAAAAATATACAAGCCATTTTAAAAGTCAAAGTTCTGGCATTAAAAACTGCATTGTTCATGTCTGTGTGGCCACAGATTCTGCAGAGACAATGTTTTAGCAAAAAGCAAATTCTGAAGCCAATGTGTGAAGATATATTTTTGTGCATGTGAATTTAAATAATTTCAGTGTCTTTCATCTTGGGGAAAAATAAACTTCTAAGAACCATCTGTATAGCAGATGTGTATAAATTCAGTTTCATATGGTACTTTTAGCATTAGTATCACAGAATTAGGAAATCTTATCTTTCTTTGGATATGTAGAAATCATAGCAATCTCTCCATTCTATTCAATTTATTAGAAAAAAAAAAAAGACATTCAATTGAATCCAATCCATTTGGAGGATGGTGTTAAATGGATCCTTTCAGTACACTTATTGACTTAGAAAAGCAGAAATTAATTAACATTATCTATCTTATTCTATTTTTATTTATTTTGTTAAACATTTCACAATTACATTTTAATCTGATTCTGGTCAGGATTTTGACATCTTTGATTTGGATTATAAAGAATAAATTAATACTGAAAATTGATAGTAGCAAGCAAGTTGAAAGAATTAAAGAAATAATAAGGGTGAAACCCTCGTTTCACAAATTAATGGCAGAATCATTACTTTAATTATCAGGAAAGTCATACAGGACAGACAGATATAATTGTGCTTGAAACCACAATAGTCTTTTCCTAAAGAGGTATAATATAAACACATTGAATCTTGTAGTTTAAAGGAACCACAGGGGGTCATAAAGTCCAATTACTTGCTGAACAATTCCTTCTATGATGTCACTGGCAAGTTTTTTCTGGCTTCATTTGAAGACCTTCATTAATGGAGAATTCATTACATCTTGAGGCAGTCTGTTCTGCTTTTGGACAGTTCAAATTGTTAAGAGGTGGAGTTCCTCATGCCATCAAATGTTGAGCTGAAATCCAGCTCTCTTTAACTCTAATCCACTAGTTCTAGTTTTACATTCTGGGATTGAACAAACCAATGCAAAGCATTCTTTCCCATGGCAGTTCTTCAAATGCAATATCCTCTCCTCAAGTTCTCTCCATTTCCCTGAAATGTTCTAAGATGCTATGGTTCAAGTCTCCTTACCATCCCATTTACGCTCCATTACATTCTTACTTCACAATGTACTTCCCAAAATTCATAAAATATTGATTGATTAGATAAGCAAACCCCCACCAATTAAGAAATCTTTCTGCATTTGTCTGTGTATACACTCTGGCCCTCCTTCAATGTCTTTATAGTTTACAATATCAGTAGAGTTTGCTGCTCCCTTAACTTCTGTCTCTTCTGTTTTATCTTTAGGTTCTATATTGAAAGCATTTCATACCTAAAGGATAACGCCACCATTGAGCTATTCTTCTTGAATGCAAAATCATGCATCTATAAGGTAAGAGTTCTTTATCAAGACTTAGAGAGTTGTCTTTCTGAAATTGGATAGCATCATTTAAAATTGTGACTTACAAGGTTTCCATAATAAGGCTTATTACGGCTTATTACATTTCTGTGAGTTAGGACTTTATACAATAAAGTATGAAAAGGTAAACCGTACCTTCCAGGCTTGGTTCCTTGTGAAATTTCCACGGATTTTCTTGATAAATGTCCAGGCAATAGATCTATGGATACTTGAAAGACGATTCTCATTATGTAACTCATAAAGTGGTTCATTTTGAAAGGTCTTATGAAAGTATAGGTATTTATAAGAACTTGGTTAAGTTTTGGGTCAGTCACTTCCTTTTGTATAACTATATAGTCATTTTATTCCCTTAAGCCTCAGTTTCTTTATCTTTTATATAATGAAGTAATTTTGAACTACTTATTTAAGAAATCTTTGTAAACATTAAGAAAGGAAAAAATGTGTCTTCATTATGAATACTGCTTTCTG